>NC_081558.1:91416895-91467620 GCF_022355385.1 Mustela nigripes
TAAAATAAAATAAAATAAAATAAAATAAAATAAAATAAAATAAAATAAAATAAAATAAAACAACAGGAACAGAGTTGAATAATTCAAATAGCACCGTTTGGCTGGTAGTGGCTCTCCTTCACGTCTTCCATCCTAACGTGCTATTTTCAAGAGAGTCCTAGCACTGGTTTCTTCTGTTCACCTCTCTTGAAAAGACACAATTGTACTTTGTTTCTTGATTTTCCAGCTTCAATATTATCTCCGGACTTGTTATTTCAAGATTTGGATTTAGCTCCTTTACACACACACACACGTGCGCGCACACACACACACACACACGCACACACACACGCGCGCGCACACACACACACACACACACACACACACACACACTTCTACTCCTCCCTTCTCTCAATATGCTTTGATCACAAGATTTGATTAAATAAATATTCAGTGTTCACAATAGTATGACTATGAGTGTAATTGACAATTAAGCAGCCTATTGTTCCATGATTACATTTCCATTCTTTAACAACGTATTGCTTATTGTTTTCTGGGAGGGCGGGGAAGGGGATAATTGCCTCATTTTTTATTTGCTTTAACTTGCCATCTCTATCACTAAATCGCTGCGTTTTCTTTTCCCAACATCATTGGGAAGTGCCAGCTTCACGTCTTCTTGGGGGCATTTGCTCCAGACTTTTCCATCCCTCCCAGTTCCTCTCCAGGCCTTCTGCACACCTGTGGCTGTCACCCAATGGTCTTCATGCTGTCTCAGGAATTCGCCTCTGTCCAGGTCCGATTTCCTCCTCTCCCTTAGCATTTTCCCTTGTTTGGTAAGTCATGATCTCCAGTGACTCCCTGAGAAAGGTACATGATTCTGAGACCTTGAATATCTGTTCAATATCTGGAAATGTCTTTATTGACACTGATCAATAATTCAACTATTTATAATTATTTGACTGAGTTGTAACATGACTATTTGACATCATTTTCTCTCATCTCTTTGAAGGCCCCGTGGTGCTGTCTTCTGACTCACTGTGAGAAGTTTCTGGCTGGAGGTCTGATGCCATTTTCATTCCAGATCCTTTGTGGGTCACCTTTATTTGTTTCTCTCTGGAAACTTTGGCCCAAATATGCTGGAACTTCATGATTACATGACTCAACATTTGCTTTTCAGTTTCTGGGGTTGTACCCTAGAAGAGTTTTTCTTCCCCCACAGTCCTGTATGGGCTCCTGGGGAAGGAACCAGAGAAGTTCTCCCTTCCTCTTCCTTTTTGGCCAGTTGTGTTGGACTGTCCACATCTCCACCAGGGAGGGAGCACAGGGGTCCATCCAAGTAGGCTAATCTCATCCAGTCCTTCTTGTTTCCCCTTGGCAGCAATTGGTTAAGGGATGCGCATGTCGCCTACTTCCAGCCAGTGTGACATGAGGAGATGTCTGTTGGGAAAGGCCCCTCACTCTGAATTAGCAGATGTCTAGCAGAAATAGCCTTTTTTCTTCCTGTCTGATCATGATGACAGCTGCCATCTTGTGACCACGGCCGGGATCTGGAGTGGTGATCTTTCAGGAGAGAGGTACAAGCCGAGATGGTGGGGAGGAAAGAGGGAGAGGACTTGTGTCCTTCATAGCACCATGGAACTACTGCCTTAACCTGTCACAGCCACCTTACCCGGGAGCCCCTTGTTAGAAGAGGTGATAGCTTCTCCCTGTTGTCTAGGCCCATTAATTTATTCCTTGCAGCTGGAAGCTTCCTGACAAGGTGAGTGATGTTGCCATGAATAAATTATAGTCCCAGCCTCCAGGGCCTGGATATACACTTAAATCATGGAGTGAGGCCCAGGGGTTCAAGCCAGGTGCAGCTTTGGTCCTGGAAGTGAGATGTCAATCAGAGCCAGACAAGGGACACAAATATACGATGGGGGTGTCTCGTGGTATCCTGGTTCTGATACTTGCTCACGTGGTGAACTCGGTGAGCTACTTCACCACGCATCTAACTAAGCCTCGCTTCCTCTTCTGTCAGATGAAAGGAATCACAGTACCTGGTATTGAGATTATCAAATGACATAACCTGCAAGAGCCTGGGACTTGGCCCATGCAGAGTAAATGTTCATGATTGCCTGGGGCCGAACCCACTGAATACTGAGTCTCGGCCTCTTCATGTCCTCTGTGTGAGGGATCCTGAGCATGTGAGCCTGGCTGCAGCTGAGATAGGGACCACAGGGGTGCCAGCTGTGGGGAAAACACACTCTCCTCCAGGTGAGAAGGCGGGGACTGGCAACACCCTGGAATATCACCAATCCATGGAAATCACAAGTTTGAAGGTTTAAAGAGAATACATTAGAGCAGTTGTTCTCAAACGTAAGTGGGATCATTTAGGTGACCTGTGAAGCACAGTTTGCTGGGTCCCACCCTGGAGTCTCTGATTTGATAGGTCCCTGTGAGCTTGTGAATTTGCCTATCTTGGAAGTTCCTAGGTGATGCCAATACTGCTGGTCGAGGTCGCAGAGCTGAGAACCATTGTGTTAGGGGAGATGGGGAGAGAGCAAGACCATTAGGGAAAATCATTTGCGGTTCATGTCTTTTTAAATTTTAAGTTGTATCTTATTAAAATGATGTTATTATGGAAAAATGCAAAGATACACAAAAATGGAGAGGTGTAGAAGCCCTCACGTTCCTATCACTCATCTTCAGCCTGTACCAACTCATGTCCCATCTTGTGTCACTGGATGACCTCCGAATGCATCCCTCCCCCACCCCAGCCAAGAGCACAGGCCCGAGCCCTGTCTCTGGCTTGCTCCCGGTGCTCAGAAAGTACCCACCTCTTCAGGGTCCAGCAGCATGAAGAGATGACCGAATCAGGCTGTATTTTGAAGAGCTGGGACAGGCATCTCTTGACAGTCCTCTGCCACCCTCAAACATCCACCCCCACCATAAGTAGGCATCTGAGGCAGTACCAGGTTCTCCTTGGCCCACAGCTCGCCTGGACGGTCATGGGCTCCATAGCTATCACCGCCAGTCTCGGACTCTGAAGACTAGATCTCCCCCAAACAAACCAAACCCTGCCGTTCCACCATTCAATCCACTACAGCGAGCCTGGTTTTGCTGGGAACTGGGGAGACTACAAAGAACAAGATGCAGTCCAGCTAGGAAGGGTAAAACAGCAGGCTGAGTGCCTGGGTAAGAAGCTTCTGCAGAAAGTATCATGGGAGTCCAGCGGAGGATGTCCAGACCCCAGCTGGGGGGAGGCGGGAGATTTAGGGAAGGCTTCCTGACTGGCTGATGCTGGCCCAAGTCTTCAGCGCCGAGGAGGAGAAGTGCCCGTCACCCTTGTGCATGTGCCATGTGTGTCTTGCTGTGAGAGTCATCACGCCTCTTCTTAGCTCATGGTTCCTTCCTGGAGTCTGTGTGCATTCTCCTTGCCAGTGGCCAGGATGCCACTGTCCTTCGCCCTCCACATGGAGCCTGCGCCTGGCTGCAGCCCCTCTTGTGAGAGACAGTGAGGAGGAGGCTGAAAGAAACGGTGGGGAGGAGACGTGTTGGTGGCACTGCCGAAGGCTTGGGGAAGGTTCTGGACCCTCTACTTAGGCACAGGGCTTGGAGGGCAGCGGCTCTGGAGTTAAGCAGTTTTCCCCCTCTAATCTCTAATAAGTCTCCTCTCTTATTCATCAGAGCAATGAATCCGGTGGTGAAAGGCTCTCCTCCGGGTTCCCGGAGTTCCCTCTTCTACTGGCTTGCGTATAGAATGTGGGGGTTACTGGCATTGTCTGCTCTGTGCATGATGGGCGTGGGGTGGGGCCTGTGCTTCTGCACATTCAGGGTTGGGCTTGATGTCTGGAGGACTGTGCAGCCGGGGCATGGGTTTTTCTCTCTGGGGTGGTGTTGGAGACAGACAGACCCCAAAGGGCCTTGACCAAACAAGGAGTCTTGGGAGAGTATCTTATCCTGCAGGCAGTTCTCAATCGATGCTTCGCGAATGTCCTCTTTAGAAAAATGTCTGTGTTTCCCAACATTCTCATTACACCAGAGCCCTTGTTCTAGATCTCTCTTCCCATGACTAAATAAAACCCAGCAATTTACCATCATCGTTATATTTAATTAAATTGCTGCTCCCCACTTAATATTTTCAATTAAGCTCCTAAAGCCAGATCTTACTTATAGATCTCGGTTTTACATTGCAGATTCTTTCAAAGGCTTTGTCATGGGAGCCTTTTTTTTTTATTGCTATTAATCCCCTATAATAAATAACATCGACTCCAATAATGCTACACTGGTTGCTTTGTCCCGACTCCTGTCTCCTTCCACATTTATTATTGACTCAATTTATGCTCCTTTAAATCGCTTTCAGTCTGGGTGGCAAAACTCTCGTTTACTGACTGATCAATTTGAATTTGTTTTATAAGATTCCATTAATTACTATGTCCAATTCTCTTGCAGTGCCTGGAACCAGGGCATCCCTTTAATCCCCTAGAATTCCCTCTAGTCTCTCTGGCTGCTTATTTTCACCAGAATGGTGTCTTTGAGTTGGGGCTGGTAGGCTGGCAGATTCTTACATTAGCAGATTATTTTCAGCCTTATTTGCAGCAAGGAGCAGGTGGCTGAGTCACAGGTGGCCCGATTCTTCCTGATACCTTAGCCATCTTGGTCTGGCCTTTTCCCTGGTGAATCCCCTGAAAATCTTGCAGGGGGCAGATGTGAGGTTTGGAGGGGGGTCAGTCTCTGAGCAGGGCACTGGGGGACTCAAGTGCAATTTCTTTTGTTCATGGCTGGGATTTCCTAGGATTGGTCCAGTCAGCCACACAGGCAGCCCCGTTTTCTGGATAGAGCCTGGACTTACAGGCATGAGCCCCCCTCTCCCATAGGCTGGAGGTGCAGAAGCACCCAAGCTTTGATGAGTTTCTTCCTTTTCTTTAGGCCGAAATCCTTTCCCGGCACTGTCTTCAGAGCCATGTGCGATAACTTCCCAACTTCCTCTGCCCTCGTCATTTGGAAAGGTCTTTATTCCATGTTGCCTGATGGCCTGATCAGTCTACACCATTTCGATTGGTTGGTAACTTACAGGGAGAACAGGAGGTGGCACGCCCAAATCTCTGCAATACTCGGGCGCAAGAGGAGGGGCGCACTTGACAAATCTGGGCTGTGACCACCATGAGTGGTCTGGGTAGGTGACCACCACGTTCCAGAGATGTTACCCACAGACTTACAGCCTGGTCACAGAAGACCAGCCTGGGCTGTCAAATTTGTGTCTCCTCTCTTGGCTACAGATATCTGGAGAAGGGTAGAGCTTTAGAACAGGGTTGGCTTATTGTCTGGGGGCAGAGCAGGAGGTGGTCCGATGATAATCCTCTTCCCAGACATGAGAACAAGACTGAAAAGCAGGTCAGCTGGTGGCTGCGTAGGAAGAGTCAAACACGTGGCCAGTGGCTAACCAGGTGAATAATGGCAGTGTGCTGGGAGAGCATGTGGATCTTGTTGCTGAAGTCCCAGGGCCATCTGATTGTGGGGACTGTTTCTAGTTTCTGTTGAGGACTGCTGGCTGGCAGCAATTCCTGTCCCAGATATCCCCAAACAGTGCCATATCTTTACAATATCTGTCCTGCTCCATACACACACCAGCACCCGTGTGCGCGCGCGTGCGCGCGCACACACACACACACTCCTTTCTTCAGT
Organism: Mustela nigripes; assembly: GCF_022355385.1. Lineage (NCBI taxonomy): Eukaryota > Metazoa > Chordata > Mammalia > Carnivora > Mustelidae > Mustela > Mustela nigripes. The sequence continues at coordinate 91,422,542 of NC_081558.1, forward strand.
TAGCTCGAGAGATCTTATTTTCTTGTAAAACAAAGCACCTCACCTTGAAAAGAGGTGACTTGCCAAAGAACAATACGTGAGAGATGATAATGCCCCGCTGAAGCTTCACTCCGTGTGTCCTTGGGGATAGCATCTTTAATTACGGTAAAGACAAAAGGCCAAGGCCAGTCACGGAGAGCGACTATACATCCAGGCCATGAAAAGTGGTGTAAAATGGAAGACAAAAGGAACCGTGTCTGTTTCTCATAGGGCTTGAAAAATTCTATGTAATATGAATTGGGAAGCTTTTTCATGATGCAAGGTATTTTGAGGTAGAAGCAAGGGTCTGAGAATGAGAAGAGGACCATGGAGTCGTTGTGCTTAGAGATCATTGCGTAGGATTTGACTCCCATCCACAACTCCCTGGTGGATAGGACGCCAGTGATCATTTAGCCTCTGCTGGGATGTCTCTAGAGATGGGGCTCTCTCTCCCTCTCCCTTTCCCAAAGAAGCCTTTTCAATTTGCAATTTATGGAAATCTGTTTGTTTGTTAACAAACTTCTCTTCTCCCTTCAGTAAAAAGGAGCCAGGCTATTTTCTTTTTTTCTTTGAAGAGTCACCTCTCCTCCAGTCTCCGTCCTTGGGGTGTGGGCAGGACAGACCCTACCTCTCAGCCTCAGTGGCAGGCATATGATCCGAGCCTGGTAAATTGTCATGTTTCCCACTATGTCTACAGTGATGGCTTATGTAACTAGGCATGGGCATGTGACTCAGGTTGGGCAGCAGAAGTCAGCCCTGGGAGTTTTGATGGAACCCTTGGGCAAGAGATAGTCACCTTTTGTGTTGTTAAACTGATAGGACCTAGGTCTGGTGCTGCTAGTGACCACGTTGGCACCTCCAAAGGAGGACATGCCTGGAGATGAACTTAACATAGAGAAAGACGGTATGCAAAGAGGCAAAGCCTAAAACCGATCTCTGGGCTTTCATGGTACATGAGACACAAATCTCTCGTTTGGCTTAAGCCAATTTGTGTTTGGTTTCTGAGTCCCAAATGACCTAGTAAGCTTTTAACTATTAAAATTACATTACCTTTTTATTATTGGAGTGACTTCCCTGCAACCTTCCTCTTAAATCTTTGTTCTGCCCTCTGGGTCACAGAGATAGTTTTCGTTTCCTCTTTCCTAGGCTGGCCCTCTCATAAGCCCAGCATCACTTGCCTGCATCTTTACTTTTGGAATATAAACATCACCAGGCATTTTACCCATTCCCCTTGTGACAAGGTTTCCAATCTTCTCACCACTCAGGGTATCTTCTTCTAGGCCAACTATCACTTCCTGGGATTCCTCTTCAATGTGGCTCCCACATCTGGACTTGGGACTCTGGGGGCCATCAGATCAGACTGGAGTCTAACTAGGAAACAGGACTTCCTCCCTGGGATGGACTCTCCACTTCTAGTAATTCAGTTTCCGCCTCCAGAGTCTCAGTGCCTGGGATGAAATCTTGAGCCATTGAGGTCATGGTTCCAGAGAGTTGTTCTCACACTTGAGGAGAAGCCAGGCCTCATCCACTGCTTACTTTACCACTAGTCAGCAACTCTGCTGTCACACAAATGGAACTCAGGCTTCCAGAATCTGCTCGCTATCTGACCCAGAAAGAGCTATTTAACCTCCTCAGGGCCCTGCTCTTCAAGATGTGAGACAGGCAGCTTGGCAGAAATGGCAAGTCTTCTGCTCCATCCCAGACCCACACATCTGAAACTGCCTCTTAAAAGATTCCCAGGTGAATTGCCTGCATGTTAAAGTATAAGTGCTGTTTTTTTTTTTTTTTTTTGGTACCTGTGCAGTCAATTTTTTTAAAAAGAGCTTTATTGAGATATGTTATATACCACACGATTCATTTATTTAAATATACAGTTCAGTGTTTTTTATTTTACTTAAAAAAAATTTTTTTTTAACTTATTTGACAGAAAGAGAGACAGCGAGAGAGGGAACACAAGCAGGGAGAGGGGGAGAGGGAGAAGCAGGCTTCCCACCACTGAGCAGGGAGCCCGGTGCGGGATTTGATCCCAGGACCCTGGGATCATGACCTGAGCTGAAGACAGATGTTTAACTGACTGAGCCACCCAGGTGCCCCGGGTTCAGTGTTTTTTGTTTATTCACAGAGCTGTACAACTAATACCACATTTGAATTTTAGAGAATTTTTGTTCCCCTGAAGGAGAAAATCCTATGCTTATTAACTGTCAGTTTCCATACCCTTCTTACCCCCATTCCTCAGCCTTAAATAACTACTAATGTACCTTCTGTCTATGGATTTGTTCATATAATGGAATTTGTTCCATATAATGGAATCATACAACATGTGATCTTTTGTGTCTGGCTTCTTTCACTTAACATAATTTTTTTTGTATTAACATATAGTGTGTTATTTTCTTCAGGGGTATAGGTCTATGAATCATCAGTCTTATACACTTCACAGCACTCACCATAGCACATACCCTCCCCAATGTCCATCACCCATACACCCCATCCCAACCCTCTCCTACCCCCCAGCAACCCTCAGTTTGTTTCCTGAGATTAAGAGTCTCTTATGATTTGTCTCCCTCCCCGGTCCCATCTTGTTTCATTTTTTCCCTCTCTGTCCCCGCCCCCCACAAGACCCTTCCCTGCCTCTCAAATTCCTCATATCAGAGAGATAATATGACACTTGTCTTTCTCTGATCGACTTATTTAGCTTAGCATAATACCCTCTAGTTACATCCATGTCATTGCAAATGGCAAGATTTCAGGTTTTTTGATGGCTGCAAAGTAGTCCATTATATATATATATACACCACTTCTTCTTTATCCATTATTCTGTTGATGGACATCTAGGTTCCTTCTGTAGTTTGGCTATTGTGGGCATTGCTGCTGTAAACATTCAGGTGCACATGCCCCTTCGGATCACTACATTTGTATCTTTAGGGTAAATACCCAGTAGTGCAATTGCTGGTTTGTAAGGTAGCTCTATTTTCAACTTTTTGAGGAACCTCCATACTGTTTTCCAAAGTGGCTGCACCAGCTTGCATTCCCACCAACAGTGTAGGAGGGTCCCCCCTTTTCCACATCCTCACCAACATCTATCATTTCCTGGTTTGTTAATTTTAACCATTCTGACTGGTGTGAGGAGATATCTCACTGTGGTTTTGATTTGTATTTCTCTGATGCTGAGTGATGTTGAGCATATTTTTATGTGTTTGTTGGTCATTTGGATGTCTTCTTTGCAGAAATGTCTGTTCATGTCTTCTGCCCATTTCTTGATTGGATTATTTTTTCTTTGGGTGTTGAGTTTGATAGTTCCTAATAGATTTTGAATACTAGCCCTTTATCTGATATGTCATTTGAAACTATCTTCTCCCATTCCATTAGTTGGCTTTTGGTTTTGTTGATGGTTTCCTTTGCTATGCAAAACTTTGGATCTTGATGAAGTCCCAATATTTCATTTTTACCCTTCCTTCCCTTGTCTTTGGCAAGGTTTCTAGGAAGAAGTTGCTGCAGCTGAGGTTGAAGAGGTTGCTGTCTGTGTTCTTCTTAAGGATTTTGATGGATTCCTGTCTCCCATTGAGGTCTTTCATCTATTTTCAGTTAATTTTTGTGTGTGGTGTAAAGAAATGGTCCAGTTTCATTCTTCTGCATGTGTCTGTCCAATTTCCCCGACACCATTTGGTGAAGAGACTGTCTTTTTTCCATTAGACATTCTTTTCTGCTTTGTCAAAGATTAGTTGACCATAGAGTTGAGGGTCCATTTCTAGCTTCTCTGTTCTGTTCCATTGATCTATGTGTCTGTTTTTGTGCCAGTACCATACTGTCTTGATGATGACAGTTTTGTGATAGAGCTTGAAGTCAGGAATTGTGATGCTCCCAATTTTGGTTTTCTTTTTCAACATTCCTCTGGCTATTTGGGGTCTTTTCTGGTTCCGTATAAATTTTAGGATTATTTGTTCCATTTCTTTGAAAAAAATGGATGGTAATTTGATAGGGATTGCATTAAATGTGTAGATTGTTCTAGATAGCATAAACATTTTCACAATATTTGTTCTTCCAATCCATGAGCATGGAACATTTTTCCATTTCTTTGTGTCTTCCTCAATTTCTTTCATGGGTACACTATAGTTTTCTGAGTACAGATTCTTTGCCTCTTTGGTGTCTTATGGTTTGGGTATCTTATGGTTTTGGATGCATTTGTAAATGAGATTGACTCCTTAATTTCTCTTTATTCTGTCTTATTGTTGGTGTATAGAAATGCAACTGATTTCTGTGCATTGACTTTTATATCCTGACACTTTACTGAATTCCTGTATGAATTCTAGCAGTTTTGGAGTGGAGTCTTTTGGGTTTTCCACATAAAGTATCACATTATCTGCAAAGAGTAAGAGTTTGACTTCTTTGCCAATTCAGGTGGGTTTTATTTCTTTCTGTTGTCTGATTGCTGAGGCTAGCAATTCTAGTACTATGTTGAATAGCAGTGGTGATAGAGAACATTCCTGCTGTGCTCCTGACCTTAAGGGAAAAGCTCTCAGTTTTTCCCCATTGAGGATGATATTCGCTGTGGGTTTTTCTTTGATGGCTTTAATGATACTGAGGTATGTACCCTCTGTCCCTACACTTTGAAGAGTTTTGATCAGGAAAGGATGCTGTACTTTGTCAAATGCTTTTTCAGCATCTCCTGAGAGTATCATATGGTTCTTGTTCTTTCCTTTATTAATGTATTGTATCACATTGATTGATTTGAGGGTGTTGAACCAAACTTGCAGCCCAGGAATAAATTCCACTTTGTTGTGGTGAATAATCCTTTTAATTTACTGTTGGATCCTATTGACTAATAATGGTGAGAATTTTTGCATCCGTGATCATCAAGGATATTGGTCTGTAATTCTCCTTTTTGGTGGGGTCTTTGTTTGGTTTTGGGATCAAGGTAATGCTGGCCTCATAAAATGAGTTTGGAAGTTTTCCTTCTGCTTCTATTTTTTGGAACAGTTTCAGGAGTATAGATATTAATTATTCTTTAAATGTTTTGTAGAATTCTCCTGGGAAGCCATCTGGCCCTGGGCTTTTGTTTGTTGGGAGATTTTTGATGACTGCTTCACTCTCCTTACTGGTTATATGTATACAAAAATAAGGGTAAACATGATGAAGGGATGGAACATGATTGTAAAGATGAAAATTTTAAAGGATTCTAAAAAAGGAACTGATGAGATAAGAAGTTGGTTGAGAAAGAAAAAAAAAAAAAAAAGGAAAGAATGTGATCAGGCTGGAGACTAAAACAAAACCATGCACTAGATTTAGGGTATATTTTGATATGTTAGGAGAAACTGTATCCTAAAATTTTAAAGAAAGTAAAACCTATATGTATACAAAAAATAAGGCTAAATACAATGAAGGGATAGAATATGACTATGACAAAGAAAATTTAAAAAGATTTTTAAAAAGGTATTGATAAGATAAAATAGGTAAAAAACGTTAAAATAGGAAAGGGGAAAATTTTTTTAAATAGACTAAGAAAAAATAAAACTAAAAAATTCAACTTTGAAAGACTAAAGGATCATGGCGGGGAAAGCCATGAATTCTATGTGTTGCAATCCTCTAACTCTGGAGTTCCGCAGTTTTCATGGATTGGTGAACTTGGTCTTGGCTGGATGTTCTTGCCAATCTTCTGGGGGAGGGGCCCATTGCTGTGATTCTCAACTGTCTTTTCCAAGGCGGAATTGCATCACCCTTGCCCGGGGCCACGTTAAGTAATCTGCTCTGGTTTTCTTGGGAGATTTTGTTCCCTGAGCTTTCCATACAGCTTTGGAGGATGGGAATGAAAATGGTGGCCTCCCAATCTCCAGCCCAGATTTGCTGAGAGCTCGGGGCCCCACCCCTCAGTGTGCCCTCTGAGAAAAGCAGTCAATCCCTCCTGTCTCCCTGGTCTCTGGCCACACTCCATGCTCACCCAAGCCTGTGACAGAGCATTTTTATCTCTGGTGCATGGCCCTCTTTGAAGTCTCCAAACCCAGAAGATTCCTGCTGTGTACTCTGGTGCTGTTCCTCTCAGAGAAGAAAAGAGGCAGTCTCTGTGGATCTGCTGCTTGTGTGGTTCCTGCAGGAAAAGTAGTTGTCCGACTGTGCCTGGGATCATGGTTTAAGGTAACCTCAAGCTGAGAGCTCATTCCTCGGCTCCGTCTCTGCAGCTGGCTTCCCCACTCTGGTACCTGTGAGCTCTGCTACACTCAGACACCCCCAATCCTTCTGTGACCCTGCAGGACCTGAGACCACACTGTCCCTGGGAGGGTTCCTCTCCTCCAACCCGACTTAGCCTCTGGAACAATGTCTCTCAGTGAAGCAGACTTCTAAAAGATTGGATTTTGTGCTCCACTTCTCCACTGCTTCCCAGGAGCTGGCCTCTCTCCCTGCTGTCTCTGTTCTCATATATCACTTCAGATTCACTTCTCTGCATGTCCTACCTTCCAGAAAGTTGTCACTTTTCTGTTTCTAGAATTGTTGCTCTTCTTCTCTTTGATCTCCTCTTGAGTTTGTAGGTGCTCAGAATGGTTTGATAACTATCTTGCTGAACTCCTGTACCTGATGATATTTAGGTCTCCTACTCCTCCACCATCTTGCTCCTCCCTCTAGCACAATGTTTTCAAGGTTTGTTATGTTTTAGTGTATCAGGACTTCATTTGTTTTTACTATTGAATAATATTCCACTGTATGGATGTACCATATTTTGGGTATTCATTCATCAGTAGACAAACATTTGTATTGTTCACACTTTCAAGCTATTATAGCAAATGCTGCTATGAACATTTGTGTACAGGTCTTTGCGTGGATGCGTGTTTTCATTCCTCTTGGCCATATACCTAGGGGTAGGATCACTGGGTCATGTGGTAACTGCACATTTTGAGGAAGTGCCCAACTGTTTTCCAAAATAACTGCACCATTTAATTCCTATCAGCAACACATGAGAGTTCTAGTTTCTTCAATTCCTCACAAACACAAGTTGTCTGTATTATACCATCCTAGTGGGTATGACATGGTATTTCACTGTAGTTTTGAGTTGCATTTTCCTAATGACTAGTAATTTTGAGCATCTCTTCAAGTATCTATTGGCCATAGCTTGCATGGACCAATGTCTTCAAATCCTTTGCCCCTGTTTAAATTGGGTTGTCTTTTTACTATTGATTTATAGGAATTATTTACTATAGAGACAAGTTTTATATCAGATAAAGGATTTGAAAATATTTTATCTCATTCTGCGGGTTGTCTTTTTACTTTTTGATAATGTCCTTTCAAGCACAAAAGTTTTTAATTTGGCTGAAGTCCGATTTATCTGTTTTCTCTTTTGTTACTCATGTTTTTGGTGTCATCTCTAAGACTCTATTGTTAAATCTTAGATCACGAAGAATTACTTTTATGCATTATTTTAAGAGTTTTACAGTTCTGCTGCCACACATTTAAGTCTGTGATCCATCTTGAATTAATTTCTATCTATGGAATGAGGTAGGGGTCCAACTTCGCACTTTTGCATGTTCAATGGTCCCAGCACTATTTGTTAAGGAGACTGTTCTTTCTGTCATTGATTGGGGTTGGCCTCCTTGTGAAAAATCAATTGACTATAAATGTCAGAGTTTATTTCTGAAATCTCAGTTCGATTCCATTGATCTATATGTCTTTCCTTATGCTGGTACCATGCAGTACTGATCACGCTAGCATTGTTCCAAGTTTTGAAAATGGGAATTTTCCACCTTTGTTCTTTGTTTTGAAGATCATTTGGACTATTCTGGATCTCTTCAATTTCTATATGAATTTTAGCATTAGCTTTCCACTTTATGAAAAAATAAAAACCTGGAAGCTGGGATTTTGATAGGAATTATATTGAATCTGAAGATTAATTCAGGGAGTAATGTCATCTTAACAGTGTTAACTATCCCAACATTAAACATGGTATGCCTTTCCATTTATTTATATCTTACTTTATTTCTCTCAATAACAATAAGTCTTGAATTTCTTTTGTTAAAGTTATACCTGATTAGTTATTATTTTTTTATTTTTTTAAAAATATTTTATTTATTTATTTGACAGAGAGAGATCACAAGTAGATGGAGAGGCAGGCAGAGAGAGAGAGAGAGGGGGGGGAAGCAGGCTCCCTGCTGAGCAGAGAGCCCGATGTGGGACTCGATCCCAGGACCCTGAGACCATGACCTGAGCCGAAGGCAGCGGCTTTAACCCACTGAGCCACCCAGGCGCCTTGATTAGTTATTATTTTTGATGCTACTGTAAATGAGATTGTTTTCCTAATTCTAATCTTAGTTACTTATTTTAATTAGTAAATGCAAACAACTGAATTTGAATCACTAGTGTAAAAAAATACATTTATTAATCTAATAGTGTTTAAGGGGATTCCTTAGCATTTCTATAAACAAGATCATGTCATCTGAAAATAGGGTTTTATTTCTTCCTTTCCAATTGTGATACCTTTTATTTCTTTGTCTTGCCCCATTGCCCTGACTTGGACCTCCAGCACACATTAGACAGAAGTGGAGAGAATGAACATTCTTATATTGTTCCTAGTCTTGGGAAAGTGTTTAGTTTTTCACCACTTGGTATACTGCTAGCTATTGATTTTTCATAGATGTCCTTTAGCAGATTGAGATGTTCCCTTCTGCTCTTAGTTTGTTGAGAGTTTTTATCATAAAAGGGTATTGATTTTTGTTAAATAATTTTCCTGCATTTATTGAAATGATCTTATGTTTTCTGCTCTTTAGTCCATTAACATGCTATATTACATTAATTGATTTTTGAAGATTAAACCAACTTTGCATTCTCTGGACAAATAACATTTGCTCATGGCATATAATTCTTTTTATATGTTGCAGGCTTGGATTTGCTGCTATTTTGTTGAGGGTTTTTGCATCTAATGTTATAAAGACAATAATATAGTGTTATAGTGTTATAAAGACAATAAAAAATAAAATAAAAAACAATAAAGAATATTGTTCTGTAGGATTTCCTTTTCTTGAGACATCTTTAGTTTTGATATCAGGGCAATACTGGCCTCACAGAATGGATTAAAAGGTGTTTCCTCTTCTTCTAACTTTCCTAAAGTTTTGTGAAGAATTGGCATTAACTCTTTATTGAATGTTTGGTTGAATTTATTAGTGAATGCCTCAGAGCCTAGGACACTTATCTTTATAGGAAAATTTTAAATTACCAGTTGGATCTTTTTACTTATTACAGGTCTATTCAGATCTGCTATTTCTTCTTGAGTCAGTCACAGTAATTTGTGTCTTGCTAGGAATTTGTCCATTTCACCTGAGTTTTCTAATTTGTTGATGTACAGTTGTTTACAGGATTCCCTTATAATTCTTTTTGTTTCTGTAAGATCAGTAATGATGTCTTCTCATTCCTGATTTTAATTATTTGAGTTTTTTTTTTCTCTCTCTCTCTCTTTCTCTCTCTCTCATTCCTTCTCCTTCTTTGCTGTTGTTGATCAGCATAGCTAAAAGTTTGTCAGTTTGGTGGATCTTTTTAAAGAACCACCTTTGGTTTTGTTGATTTTCTCCTATTGTTTCTCAAGTCTCTCTTTTATTAATTTCCATGCTAATTTTTTATTTCCTTCCATTTGCTTGATTTGGATGTAATTTGTACTTTTTTTTTCTGGGATATGGCTTTTTAATCTGAAAGAAGAGCACACTATTTGCTTCAAAGTGTGTTGGGAAGATTAAATAAAATGTGTGCCTGGCACATAGTAGGTGTTCAACAAATGTTAGTTTCCTTTTTAAAACTTGTTCATCTTTGTTATTTTAGGTTCATAGATGCAGCCTGTTGATACCAATTTGAATTTTGATTTCATCATCAAAGGGCATTAGTCATGCCTCTCAGCTGTGTATCATCTGAAAATCTGGTAAAACATGATTTGAATACTTACATCCAAAATGTGGATGAAAACCATGGAGCAGAGTAGAAGCCCATGGTATGCCACTGTAAACCTCTTCCAGATGGATGTCATCCGTTAGTCAATGCTCTTTGGGCACCGTGGTTCGGCAATAAATCTACCCAGCTGTCCACATTTGCCCTTGCCAAATGCCCTGCTAAAGCTGTGTTATCTGTGGCACTCCCCAATTCCCTCATCTTTACAGTGGGCTGCTGGCCTTGTCCATCTGTCATCTGTGTTCCTTCCTAGGTGCGGTAGATTAAATAACTGTTTCCAGTTTTTCACGCCTCTCTGCATTCACACCCTTGCCACAGACTTATGAGTGGAGTACCCTGTACATCCTTCATGTTGATTTTGGCTGTTTGATTTGCTTTGGCCAATGACATGTGGATGGAAGCCATAGTTCGTCAATTCCAAGCTGAAGTCTTAAGAGGTCTCACATGTTTGTGCTCATCATCTTGTACCTTGGCCATGACCTCAAGAAGAACATGCCTAAGCTAGTCCTCTGGTCCAAGGAGGATGAGAGATGTGTGGAACAAACCTAGACCCACAGTCCTGTAGCGGGAAGCAGAGCCTCTCTAGCCGATCTGACTCCTGAGAGTAAATGATGGTAGTTTCAAGCCAAAGGGTTTGGGCTGGGTGTTTACACAACACTAAGCAACCCCTGATCAATACACGAGGCAAGACCCATGAGAAGGCTGTGCTTGTGTATTTGAGAAGAGATGGGAGAGTCACCTTCAAGCTGGGACTCTTCTCTGAGCTAGTGGAAGTAGCTCTCGGCTGAGGATGGCTTAGGGGGAGTATAATTATGGCCCCAACAACTGTGGACAGTTCTCCCTTCTCTCTATCTGTAGCATCAGGGCCTCCCACCAGCACAGCAGGCCTCTGCCATTTTTCTGCAGGAGGGCCATAGCTGGTGGACCATGGCCATATGTCAGATGCATTTCCTCCACAAGATTCGGATTTTGACAAAACCCAGAAAGATCATTTTGGGGAAATTCAGTAACTGACAGTAATTGACAAAGCCCCCAACTAGGGGGGCTGCTGTACAGGATGCTCACACAGTGTTATGGCTTAGATCCCAAATGCAGGTCTACAGGTGATTTTGCCTCTTTCTTTTCCATTTAAGAAAGCAGGGGAGTGAGATTGTTATTACCCACTGGAGGCCAGTTCACCTGGAAGCAGGTGAAGCTTCAACCTTACGACCCTTCCTTGCCAGGTCGCTTTCAAGAGCCCTGGGACGGGCCTTCACCATGTGTGCAAATGGTTCTGCATTTTTATTAAATTTACAAAGGTCAGGGATTTGAGTTATAACAGTACAACCACTGTCCCTGTCCATTCTCTCTTCTGTTTGGCCAGACCTCTTTGCATCAGGTGGCGTTGGAGTGGCCAAGGGCTTTGCTAGCATCTGTAAAGCGGGTTGAAGTTGGGATGCATTTAGTTTGGGTTTAGAGGGATATATTTCTGGGGTTTGTGCCACTCTCAAGGATAAGTCATTGCTGGCCTAGGAATGGCCTCCAAGAATGTTCTTCCTACCCATTCTGTGACCTCTCCCAGCACCATGATACACATGCAGGTCATGAGCATTTGGGGAATGCAGGAAGAACAAGGCTTGAGATGTACAGAGACTCTGGCAGGATCCTCTTCGGATGATCAGGCCCATAAAATTGTAAGCAGTGGATTCAATTCTTTTCAATGCCTTGCCAACACAGAAGTTCACTGATATAAGCATATACTCAATAAGGCAGAATATACAATTATAATTGTACTATCCATCCCCCCCCTTTTTTTTTCTGGTAAGAATTATGTAAAATAGAATCGATTAGAATTCCTATGCCACCGGCACAGGCTCAGGGAAGTACATCAGACTTCAAGTACAACTGGAGCAGCTCATTGATGAAAGGAACTTGACAGAAGTTTTTCTAAATTTGACAACAATCATAAAAATGCACATAACATTACCGATAATGAGGGGCCAAGCTAGAAGAAACTTCACTAAACTATCAATAATTTAAACCAAATTTCAACCAGCTGATCTAGAGGAAAGAGTGAATGTCTATCTGCCCTCTCTAGAGAAAATATTATAAAATCATTTTGTATGGAGATAAAATCAGAGTACACAGCCAAAAACTATAGGAAAAAGGTAGTATAGATCCGTGTCATGCCATGAAGTGTTATTTTTCTAAATTATATTATCTTTCTAGATTTTGTGTGTAGTGTGTGTGTATTGTCTTCACTTTTTAATTGTCGCCATTGGTATTTGTCATAAAAACTGTAACTTGCTGTCATTCCTTTTCTCATTCTAAATATTTATTTTGCATTTAAGTCTGTATATGTAGTTTTTTTTCTTAAGATGCACCCCCCAGGAAGTCTGCTCCTTCCCCCGCCTGCCAGAGGTCCTATTCCAAATGCCTATCAGAGGCCGGGAAGTGGTATGGCCACTCAGGGACTCCCAGGGTCCCTCGGAGAGAGCCCTGCTTCCTGCTGCAAGGGCAGAGCCCCTCAGCAACCTCTGAGGCCTGAGGTTTGGGAGCCAAATTGGGGAGCACCAACCCCAGGTTTTCCAAGAGAAGCTGAAAATATAAATCGTTATATGAATAATCCCGAGTCTTAAAAGTTAGCAGGCACATACTGCGTGGGCTGCCATTTCCCACCTTTCTTGGGAAGAACTTTCCCCTGTTCTAATTTCCTTTTAAAAGGTACACAATTTGTAAGGGCCTGAGCTTTACTGCTGAGAATAGGGACTTGCCCTGGGCCTCATGATGACACTGGTAGGTCAGGACACTGCAGCAGGCACTGGGGCCTCAGGAGTCTCTAGGGTCCTGCGGCTCTGACGCTCCAAACTTTCTCTCCAGCAGGCTGCCTGCCACCTGGCAGCGGTGCCGATGAGGAAAGGCTGAGAACGGTGGCAGCCAGGATGTTCTCCTGGGCCCGGGCGGGCCTGGGGGCTCGGAGGAGCGAGGGCAGAAGAGGCCACATTCGCAGAGCTGGGACTGTGTCCTCTGAAGCCCTGAAGGTGAGGTGTCCGTGGAAGGGCATGGGGGATTGCAAGAGTTAATGTGATAATGTCTGTTGATTATTTTAAGCCACCTGGAGGAAAAATAACATTATAAATAGCAAGGGCCATAACAGATTCAAAGGGTAAGTGTATTGATAGCCTTTTCCTCTTCCTAAGATTTCTGATGTTTCAAAACAAGATTATTTCGGGAGTGCATCTATTTTAATTCCAAAGATTCTCCTATAAACACGTTTCATGGTGAGAGAGCCTGTCTTCTCCTGTCCTCCCCTAGCTTTTTCCACAGCAAGGCAAAGCTCTGGTTTCACACACCTCGTGCCGACCTAGAGTCTTTAAAAACCTTTTTGGGTGCCACCTGGCCACCATGCCTGTTCGCAAAGGCCTGGCTTTGGGTCGGGTTTGACATTTTAATTCCCAGAATCCAGCTTGTTTACCACTAGACAGCAGGCTTCATTTTAAACAAGGGGCTTTGCAGCTTCCAGGTTCCAAAGTGGGACTGGGTGTTGTGTGCGTGCCACACCCCCCCTCCCGCCCCCGCCACAATTAGGGGCAGGCTGAGAGGCCACAGGCTCTCCCTGCAGCACACCCGGCCAGGAGATGCTAAAGGGTGGGCCTAGGGGGAAAGCTTGACCTGAATGCCAATGCTGGTCAATGAAGGAGATTTTGACTTTTCTGGAGGGCGCCCGGGACCCAGGCCACGGCTGGTCATGGGCCTTGACAAGCTGCCATTTCTTCACTCCCACAACATGACTTCCCCGGATCTCCAGCCCCAGCCTGCCGCGCCAGATGCTGAAGTCAGGCCGGAGGCTCAGATTCCAAGGGCTCCTGTTCCTCTCACCAGGATTAGCACAGGGTATGGCTGGCTGGAGCTCAGGGGGGTGGCGCGGGCTTCTCCTCTTCCAGCCTGGCTGCAGTTATGTCTTTGCAAGCACTTATTTTTAAAAAACGACTTTTGTTGTCTTGCCGACATGTCTTCCTCACAATCTCTCTCTCTCTCTCTCTCATTCTGTCCTTTTCCACCCTGCACTCCTCTAGTCCTCACACGTGGGGCCGCTTGCTTGGATTCTGATTTCTACAGAGACTTGAAATTGGATAAAAATGGTTTCAGCAGAGGAGATCAAAATACTGTCACCATCTTGGAGTTCTGCTCACTACCTGAAGCCCAGTCTGCAAAGGGGAAGGCAGTGGGATTTGTGGCTTCCAATGTGGCAGAGAAAGCTCCATTTAACAGAGAGGGAAAGGGAAGAAACCCATTTGCTCCTCTCGACACAAGCCACTGTTTAATGAAGACGAACTAAGATTTAATGGTGTTAATGTTGTTGGATTATGAGTTTGATTTAGGTGGGCAAGCAGTTAGTTAAACACAGGCCTGGAGGTGAGTGGTTTACATGCTCAGCAAATGCAAAATTGGTGATTCTCCTGTCCTGCCTATCTGGATGACTTTGGCAAGGCCTTGGCCATGCATTCGTCCTAAGTGCATGGCAATGATATTTCACCAATGCCCCATGGAACACAAACAGGGGGGCTGAAGAAGGACAAAGGCCACGTTTGATATAAAGTATCAACTAAATGTGGAGGAATGATAGAGGGCAGCATTCTAAAAGTTATAAATAAATTCCTAATTGTGGAGTCAATCCCTGCACTTATATAGAAATACTCATATGGCAGCTTAAAAATTCTTAAGATATTTATGGGTAAAATGCTATGATGTCTAGGATTTGCCTAAAATACCTCAGAAAAAAATTTTTTTTTAAATGTCTCTATGTGTGTGTTGGGAAAGAAACAGATAAACAGATGAAATTGTCAAAGTGCTTGGAATCGTTGAAGTTGGGTGATGGGAACGTGGGGGTACATTGTACTATTTTCTCTACTTTTGTGTCGGCTGGAAATCTTCCACAGTATAAATCTTCCCTAGCCTCCAAAAAATTCCCTGGAGACAATTAGGTAAACTGTGAGGGGAGAGATATGCAGGGAGATTCAAAATTTAAAAAGAGAAAATAAAGAAGAAAAACATGAAAATCATGAAGGTCCAAAGTGGATAGATGAACACAGTGTGTGAGCAGACAACTGGTTAAAAATACCATGTTTCATAAGATTGGAGAGCCTGTTTAACCTCATTGAAACAATTAAGGACATTTAAATGAATGCAGTAGGATGCCTTTGCTCTTCCCATGCAATGAGCAAAGATTTAAGGAGCGTCAGTACCAGGCCTCCTCTGAGCAGCTGCTAAGAGTGCATACCAGGACAACTTTTTGGAAGGCAAATTAGCAATGTGATTTCAACAACCTTCAATTTTTTCCTATCCATTCAGCCAGTAATTCCACTTCTAGGAATTTTGCCTAAGGAAACAAGTGAAGACACGTGTCATGATTTGTGATCTATGTACACAGATGACTGTGCTAGCATTATTCAGGAGAATAGAAACAACTGGAAATGACCCAACACCCAACAGTAAGCAACTACTTAGAAGATTTTGGGGTAATTAATTTGGGCATGTCTCCAACACATATTTATCAAGATCCCTCAGCAAGCCACACACAGGAGACACAAAGATGGAGAAGACACAGCCCCTATCTTCAGGTACTTGATAGGGCCATGGGAACATAGACAAGTGAACAGAAGAGAAAGGCCATTGCTACAATGGAGTATACTACACATATTAAAACAGAAGTTGCAAAGGATATCTTTGCTTTTAGGTATACTGCCCTACGTAAAAATGCTTAGATAGAATTTTAAGATTGATAAGCAATACGCAAAATGTTAACAGATTTACTTCTGAGTGGTGGGATAATGCATGATTCTTTTTCCTTAGACTTTCTTCTGACTTGCAGAGTTTTCTCTAATCAGCTGTATAATTTAATAATTAGAAAAATAACCATAAAAAAGGGAAGGGTGCTACATTTAATGAATGACCATTATATGCCATGTAGGTTTCTGGACACCACACACACACACACACACACACTACACAAACATGTATACCATGTATATACTCTTACTTAACTCACAATTTTTAGAGGTAGGCTTTGTGTCAAATATTTATTTATTTACTTATTTATTCAAGTTTTTGTTTAAATTCCAGTTACTTAACATATCATGTAATATTAGTTTCAGATGTAGAATTTAGTGATTCAACACTTGCTTACAATACCTGGTGCTCCTCCTTAAAGAGCCCTCCTTAATAACCATCACCCATTTAACCCATCCCCACCTACCTCCCCTCTGTTCAACTTTCAATTTTTATTTTTGAATAAGTTATCTATCTATCTTTTGAAGAAGTTATGTAAGTCGTTCCAAAATCAAAGTAGTGTAAAATGATATGTCACGTAAAATCTCATTCTCACCCCTTCCCTGAACCACTACATTTTCCATCCCCCATCTTCACACCAGATTTAACTACTTTTATGAAGTTCTGTGTACTGTTTATATAAAATAAGAAAATGAAATATATTTTTATATTTTTCTTTTCTTATACAAAATGTTCCACGCTATACATACCAGTTCCCACCTTGCTTTTCTCATTAAAATAAAACCTACCTCTTATTTTTGTGAAGATTAAAGAACTTCCTGATTTGTAATGCTTACATAATATTCCATCATGGATATCTTATAATCAGCTAATCGGTTCCTAGTTCTGCTGCAAATGAAGCTTCCAGTTTTTTTCTGTTAATCATTAGGGTTTCTAAAAGGTTAAGATCTCATTCAAATGTGGAGTTCACAAAATTTCCCCTCAGTAGTCTGAATGGTTTCTAAAAAGGTAAGGTGTGGCCCAAAGGAGTCATTTGTACTTGTCCATTTTATAGACGAGGGAAAGACATCTCAGAGGTCAGCTAATCGGCCCACATCACAAGCTAGTAAATGACTTAAGCCTGTTAGAGTCGGAGCCCGTGTTTTCTCTGAGCTGGACTGAGACATAATCACAGATATAATGGAAGAATATACCAGGAACTTAGAGTGTTATGCAAAATAGTTAATTATTAGCTTATTATAATTATTTTACGAAGGAGAGGAAACAGTGGGACCTCTGAATAATTGGGAGCAGGAAAGTTCATTAGTAACGATTTGGAGGGGGGAGGGGTGACCAAAAGATCCAGGAGGACTTCGCAGTGATTTGGGGGGACCTAGACCCACTGGAATTAATCCATTTGTCGTTTTTTTGATTAAAGGATACCCTGCTATGCAACTGGTTAGCTGTCTTCTCAAGCTCAGGGAGGAGGCGGTGCCTGGCCACGATCACTGAGTGTGGAGTGTTTTTGGTCAGTGCCAGCTTCTGAGGTCCGACAGGGGCAGAAGGTCTAGGCGTCTGTGTGTGTTTGGTGCGGGGGAGGTGGTGGGAGAGTTGTTAGCAAGGGGCCAGATTGGAGTCCCTTAGGGCTGACTTAGGGCTGACTTCCTTACGCTGAAGCACATTGGCAGCAGTGTCCCTAGATTAAATGCTAAAAGGGCCCCCGAGCGAGTGTTAGCAAATAGGAGACAATGAGTCTAAATAGAGGACGTACATTTCAGCTCAGTTCAGCAGGGAGGAGGCGGGAAGAGTAAAGGGAAGAGCCCTCTTGCTCCCCTCTATGCCCCAGCATAATCCATGTAAATTTTTAGTATTAGGATATCCTATGTCATATTTTTATTTGCTAAGTCTGAACCTCTATCACAGGAGCTCAGGTCAGACACTCCTGTTAGCACCCATTCCTTTCTGCACATGTTTACTATGAAACATTTAGGGGAGGAGGGATTGAGCAGTTTCCTCCTTCAGACCGCTTCCATTTTATGGCTGTTGGTAAGTCTACCTGGTGGTAACCACATCAATTCCGTATAACTTCTATTTATTCGTTTATCTATCCATTTATAGATTAAACTATCTCTAAATAATTTTTATATTACAGAGTTCATATATGCTCACTATAGGAAAAATAGATATAAGTAGATACGTGTGTGTATATATATAGACACACACACCCAAAAGTATGTAACAATATATTTCATTGTACTTGGATTTGACAGAAGAAAAATTAAAGTGTAACTAATAGAAAAACTCCAGGTAACAGTTTTTTTTCACAGCAAGAGAAATGAGTTGCTAAAAAAAATCTTCAAATTAATAAAGAGTAAGTTATTCTATATAAAAAAATATTCTGTATAATTATTCCATATAAATGATTCTATAAAAAATTTTATACAGAAAAAATTAATCTATATAAATATATCTATAATCACAATAGAAATATACCAAACTCCGTAGCTAAAATATAGAATTATTAGAGTCAATAAAAAAAATCTATACATATTCTGTTTGCAGAAGCCACACTAAAGAAAAGGGCATGAAAAGGCTGAAAATCAAAGGTTGGAAAATATATATTTGCCAGGTAAAATAACCAAAACAAAGCTGGTATACCTATATTAATATCATATTTTTTAGTAAGTTTCAAATTTTAATTCCAATATAATTATCATAAAGTGTTGTATTAGTTTCAGGTGTACAATATAGTTATTCAACCATTCTTTACATTACTCAGTGCTCATCATGAGAAGTGACCTTTTAACCTCCTTCACCTAATTCACCCATCCCTCCACCCACCTCCCCTCTGGTAACCATCAGTTTGTTCTCTATAGTCAAGAATCTGTTTCTTGGTTTATCTCTTTCTCTCTTTTTATCTTTTGTTTATTTTTGTCTCATAAATTCCACATATGAGTGAGATCAGATGGTATTTCTTTCTATGACTGACTTATTTCGCTTGGTATTATACTCTTCAGCTCCACCCATGTTGTGGCAAATGGCAAGATTTCATTCTTTCCTATGGTTAAATGATATCCCATTTTATATGTATGGCACATCTTTTTATCCATTCATCTATCGATAGACACTTGGACTGCTTCCATAATTTAGCTATTATAAATAAAGCTACAATAAACATAGGGATGCATGTATCTCTTTGAATTAATGTTTTTGTATTTTAGGGGTAAATACCCTACAGAATGATTACTGGATCATAGGGCAGTTCTATTTTTAACTTTTTTGAGGAACCTCCATTCTGTTTGGTTGTACCAGTTTGCATTCCCACCATCAGTGCACAGAGATTCCTTTTTTCTCCAGATCCTTGTCAGCA
This sequence comes from Mustela nigripes, assembly GCF_022355385.1. Classification (NCBI taxonomy): domain Eukaryota; kingdom Metazoa; phylum Chordata; class Mammalia; order Carnivora; family Mustelidae; genus Mustela; species Mustela nigripes. The sequence goes on from NC_081558.1 coordinate 91,441,587, forward strand.
CTTACTGGTTTTTGTTTTTGATTTTAGCCATTCTGACAGGTGTGAGGTGGTATCTCATTGTAGTTTTGATTTGCATTTCCTTGATGATAAGTGATGTTGAGTATCTTTTCAGGTGTCTGTTGGTGATCTATATGTCTTCTTTGGAGAAATGTCTATCAAATTTTGCTTTATATATTTCTTTGAGATGTTATTAAGTATATTTGAGTTTACTGGTTATCTCTTCCTAATGAACTGAAGATTTCATCATTTTATGTTGCCCCTTTTCATCTTTAAAAAAAAAAAAAACTGATATTACAACCCATGAGCATGGAATGTCTTTCCATTTCTTTGCATCATCTTGAATTTTTGTCATCAATGTTTTATGGCTTTCAGAATACAGGTCTGCCCATTTTTAATTGGATTATTTATTTTGGGGGTACTGAATTATATAAGGTCTTTATGTATTTTGGATACTAACCCTTTATCAAATATGCCATTTGCAAATGTCTTCTCTCATTCCGTAAGTTGCCTTTTAGTTTTGTTGATTGTTTCCTTCACCCTGCAGGAGCTTTTTATTTTGATGTATTCCCAATAGTTTATTTTTGCTTTCATTTCTCTTTGCCTTAGGGGACATAACTAGAAAAATGCTGCTACAGCTAATTGCAGAAAAATTACTGCCTGTGCCCTCTTTTTTTCAGACCTCATATTTAGGTCCTTGATCCATTTGGAGTTTATTTTTGTGTGTGGTTGAAAGAAAGTCATCTAGTTTCATTCTTCTGTATGTAGCTGACCTGTTTTACCAGTACCATGTGTTGAAGAGACTTTTTCCCAATATATATTCATTCTTTTTTATCAAAGATTAATTGACTATATTATAAATTGTGGGGGCTTTTTTCTACTGCGATTTCTATCCTGTTCTATTGATCTAGGTATCTGTGTTTGTGCCAGTACCATACTGTTCTGATTACTACCACTTTGTAATATTACTTGAAGTCTGGGATTGTGTTACCCCAGTTGTGTTTTTCTTTTTCAAAATTGTTTCGGCTATTCCGGGTTTTTTGTGGCTCCATACAAGTTTTTGGGTTGTTTGTTCTAGTTCAGTGAAAAAGGCTGCCAGTATTTTGATAGGGATTGCACTGAGTCTATAGATCACTTTGGGTAGTATAGATATTTTAACAAGTACTGTTCTTCCAACTCATGAGCATGGAATGTCAACCTAGAAGAAATGGACAAATTCTTAGAAACATCTAACCTACCTGAAGCAGAACTGAAGCAGATCTAGAAAATTGGAACAAATTGATCAGCAGCAATGAATTGAATCAGTAATCAAAAACTCCCAACTGACAAAAGTTCAGGACCAGATGCCTTCACAGGTGAATTATACCAAACATTTAAAGAAGAATTGACACCTTTTCTTCTCAAACTATTCCAAAAACTAGAAAAGGAAAGGAAAACTTCATTCTATGAAGCCAGTATCACCCTGATACCAAAACCAGATAAAGACACCACAAAAAAAAAAAAAAAGAATTATAGGTTAATATTTCTGATGAACAGAGGTGCAAAAATCCTTAACAAAATACTAACAGACCAAATTCAACAATACATTAAAAAAAATCATCTACCACAGACAAGAGGGAGCTATTCCAGGGATGCAAGGGAGGTTCAATAGTCATAAAACAATCAATGTGATACATCACATCAATATGAGAAAGGATAAAATCCACATGGAAATTTCAAAAGTTTCAGGAAAAACATTTGACAAAGTACAACATCCATTTATGATAAAAACCCTCAACAAATTAAATCTAGAGGGAACATATATCAACATATTAAAGACCTTATATGAAAAGCTCACAGTGAACATCATACTCAATGGTGAAAAACCGAGAACTTTCTCCTTAAGGTCAGGAACAAGACAAGGACATCTACCCTCACCACTTTTATTCAACATAGTACCAGAAGTCCTAGCTTCAGCAATTAGGCCACAAAAAGAAATAGAAGACATTTGAATTGGTAAGGAAGAAGTAAAACTTTCACTATTTGCAGATGTCATGAGAGCATATTTAGAAATCCCTAAAACCTCCACCAAAAAACTGCTGGAACTGATAAACAAATTTCAGTGAAGTCACAGGATACAAAATCAATGTACAGAAATCTGTTGCATTTCTATTTGTCAATAATTAAACAGCAGAAAGTGAAATTAAGAAAACAATCCCATTCATAATTGCACCAAATCCAATAAAATTTCTAGGAATAAACTTAACCAAAGAGGTGAAAGACCTGTATTCTGAAAGCCATAAAACATTGATGACAAAAATTCAAGATGATGCAAAGAAATGGAAAGACATTCCATGCTCATGGGTTGTAATATCAGTTTTTTTTTTAAAGATGAAAAGGGGCAACATAAAATGATGAAATCTTCAGTTCATTAGGAAGAGATAACCAGTAAACTCAAATATACTTAATAACATAGTCTCAAAGAAATATATAAAGCAAAATTTGACAGACCAACAATGATAAATTAACAAATATATATAATACTAGGTTGTTATACCTCTGAATAATTAATAGATCAGCTAGACAACACATCTTTCGTAATATTTGAACAATATAATTAACAAACTTCATCCAGTGGATATATAGGGAGAGCCATGCAACAAGAAACTGGAGCTTTTACATTCTTCTCAAACTCACAAGGATCATGTATAAAAATGAATCAGAATACCAGCATTAATTAGGTCTCTGTATATTTCAAAGAATCAATAGCAGAGAGACCGCATATCTTACCTCAATGCAATTAAGGGAGGAAAAAATTGGTAAAAATAATTTAAAAGCCCCACACATTTCTAAATAACTATGTATCAAAAAAGTACTCAAAATGGACATTTAAAATACTTAGAATAAGGGAGAGCTTCCAGGTCTGAAAAATCGGGGCAGCTTCCTGATCTCTTTAGCTCTATACATCACATGCAAGATCAACTAAGTCCAGAGAAAGGACAAATAAAATCATCGCTGACCCACACCTTTACATCACTGGAGATGGAGACTACCATAAACTTCCAACTAACTGTAAGCTGAGGAATAAACGCTGTGTTCCAGCAGAGCTTCTGCTGTCGCCGCAGAGCTGAGGGGAGGAGAGTAGAGGAGAAGAGGCTTAGAAGAATGTGTGAAAAGGAAATAAGGAGAAGGCATAGACAAAGCACATACAAAATCACTCCCAGAAAAATAAAGGCAACACTAAGTGTCAAAATACTGAAAGCAGGTCTGGGATACAGTAGTTCACAGCATCAGCTGAAGGGAATATGGCTTGGAAGTGAGCTGGGCTGGAAATGGCAGCTACAGAGAAGCATAGCTCCTAGGAGATAATCAAATAAATGGGGATGAATTATGCCCTTTATAGACTGACATAGTAATCATATCCAAGTGTACTAGACTACGTCACAGTGATATAGTAAGAGAGGAGAAATACTGATCTTGCAGAAATGAAAAAGGAACAAGAAATGCCAACCTTTCTCATTCCCTTCATCATCATCTATAAGGAAATTGCACTTTATCAAACCGACGAAAGAGATACTCTTAAACTATGAACTCAGTCCACACTATGCTCAGGAATAAAAAAAAAAGAAAGATAAAAAACAAGTCAAACTAAGCCCATATAAGACTACTAGCTGATTAAAATTTTTCCCTAACAAACACCCACAAAATGGAAGAAACTGATAACACATGTTTCAATCTGAATTAAATACACTTAAAAAAGCACTTGGAGATTTAAAAAATTAGAACCAAAATTAAAAACCTAAAAACAGAAATGAACAGAACATATAAAGAAATGCAATAAGAATTGACCAAACTTAGGAAGGAAATTGAAGAAAAAGGCAACACAATCTCAGAAATAAAGAATAAATGAGAAGGCATGTGAGAAGGAATATGTTGAAGTGAAAAATTTTAAAGAACATTGAAGAAAGGCAGGAAAAACAATGAAAACAACAAAAATAAAATAATGAAAGAAGAAAATGCTTCTGGGAGAAAGTGACTGAAATGGAAGATGGGCAAAGAAGTTCAGTCTACCTATATTTGGAGTCCCTAGAAGAAAAGACCAAAGCCCAGGAACAAAGCAAACATTTAAAACTATATTCAAGAAAACTTTCCAGAAATAAGAGAAAATTAAATAACTATATTGAAATGGCCCATTATGTTGTTAAGTACGGTGTAAAGTCTTATATTTTATCTTACCTGTAAGCTAATAAGTTAGCTTGCCAGTTTTATGGATGTCAGTAGAAAATATGAGCCTCCTAGACCAGAGACTAAAGATAAGATATTTTTCACAGCAGCACCCACTGTGTAGTCATTTCTACACTGGTTCCCTAAGCCCTGGTGTTCAAGGGTGGCATGCAGAGGGCTGGGTGCTATCTGTACATACAACGTTGCAAGAGAGAAGTTCTGAGCTTAGGGAACCCGCATTTTTATAACGGGTGAGAAACATCCCTTCCCTTTGCTTCATTATACTGCCCATAAGCATGTCTTCTCTTTGTCCCAGAGGGCAACAGTGTTTCTATCTTCTGAAGCTGTTTGCTCCACAAACCTCCTTGAAAAGACCCTCTAGAACAGAGGGCAGTCAACACCTCACTTGAAATATATACAGATACGTGAAGGACTCACTGACAACTGTCTCCCAACACATTTACTTGTGTAAATGGAAGATTGTCCCAAAATGATCAAATCTTAAATCTGAGACATAAGATATTAGATGGTATAGACAAAGAAAAATCCTTAGGGCTTCCAGGAAAACTATGAAACTTAAGTGCATAAGAAAATTAAGTTTCTGTCTGTCTTCTCAAGAAAAACGTACAAAGGAAGGCAGGGGGTCCTTGCCAGTGTAATTGGTTAAGATGAAGTCATACAGGAGTGTGGCGGGGGGGGGGGCTTAAACCTATATGATCATTGTCTTTATGGGAAGAGACATAGAGACAGAGACTCAGGAGGGAAGAACATCACGAGACGACGGAGGCAGAGACTGAGGTGCTGCAGGTGTAGTAAACCAAGGAACATCAAGGACTGTTGGCAAAGCATCAGAATCTGTGAGGAGGCCAGAGAGGAATCCCCCCTACAGGTTTCAGAGGGAGTGTGGCCAAGCCAACCCTGATTTCAGGCTTCTAGCCTCCAGAGCAATTCTGTTGCTTGAAACCTCCCCCCACCCCCAGTCTGTGACACTTTGTTATGGCAGCCCTAGGAAACCAATTATTTCCTTAGCATGAAAAAATAATATAAACCTCAAATCCTAAAGTCAGAGTACTACTCAATGGGGAAACGCTGGAGGTATTCCCACTAAGACAAAGACGGCCACTATCTTCAGTATGATTTAGCATTGTCTTTGAAGTATTAGCCAATGGAATTGGATAAGAGTGAACATTCAGGTATGAGAATCAGAAAAGAAGCTGTCTTTCTATATATACTTGTTCTGAGACCCAGAAATCTCTCTCGTGGATAATGATCCCAGAGAAATGAAAACTTACGTTCACACTCAAACCTGCAGAAGGATGTTTATAGCACCTTTATCTGGAAGAGACCCAAACTAGACACCACCAAAATGTCCTTCAACAGGGGATCGATGAAACAATTGCACACAAGGAAACAGATTAAAAATTTAAACAAAATACTACAAATCTGAATCCAACAGCAAGTAAGAAAAACATACCATGGTCATGTTAGTTTTATCCCAGAAACGTTTATCTAGCTTTCCCCTCTCCCTTTTACCAATTGTCTCGAGGTCAGTGTGGACCCCACAAATTTCCCCCTTTTTTCCTGTCTGAACATCTAGACCTCAGATCCTTAGTACTCAAAATGTGGTCTGGCGGTTAGCAGCCTGGGAGCTTGTGAGAACTGCAGGAGCTCAGCCCTACCCCAGAGCTCTGAAACTAGAATCTTCCCTTTAACAAGGTCCCTAGGTGATTCCTTTACATGTGAAAGCTGAGGAACACTGATTTGGAACTCAAAACTAAGACTGACGCCATTGCCCTCTGGTCCCTCCACGCTAACTCCCCTCAAGCAACGAGGGCTGACATTAAGGAAGAGACTTAGATAGAAGCCCGCAGCGGGGAGGGCTGCACCTGTAAGTGACTATTTGACAAATCTTCCAGGACATTTTGTTCCTTTCAGCTTGTTTTCTGGAGCACAGAGGGAGAGGTCCTGAGCTGGTTATATCTGGATGTTACTCATCAGGTGTCTGAGGAAGAATGGTAGTGGGCAGGCTGGTGGGTGTAAGCTGAGGGCAGCTCCCAGTTTCGCCCTGTAACATGAAACCCCTCTCGACAGAGTGGGGTACCCAAGGGTCTCCCTCAGTCTCCCTCAGTCTCCCTCAAGCTCCCTCAGTACCTTGTCTCCCATAGCACCCCCTCTCCTCCCGCCCTCTACCTCTGCCTCTCCCTGCCTGCCTCCACACTCTGCCTGGAGACTGGGGTTTGTGGCCTTCACTTTGTTTTCTCCCCGATGTCAACATATAACAGGAGGCTTAATACTCCGTTGTTGAGCCTCTGGAGATCGGACAGGAAGTCCCTCAAACCTGCTGGCATGGGTTCGCAGTTCTTCCAGGGCAGGGGGACACTGTGTCCTTCAGCTGGGATGTATGCTCGCCCTCCTGATGCATCTCTGTAGGGTCTCTCTCCCTCACACGACTACTCCAGCCCTTTCTCCGCCCCCCCCCGCCCCCCGTCCCCCGACTGCTGGGCCCCAGGGGACACTGGAGCTGAGATGCTGATCCAATGGCCTTGGAAGACTTTCATCTCTCAGGGAAATATGTCCCAGGGGCAGGCTGGCTGTCAGCACCCACACTGGCTGGCTCTCTGAACCTTTTTGGCCTTAGCTTCTTTTTCTGCAAAATGAGGGTTATAATAATTTCTCACTTAGTCAGATCTGATCATCATTTTCTTGATGGTTTCTACCTTTGCTCCATGCTTAGAAAGCCTTCACCGTCAAATGATTTTTAGAAAAGACATCTACCTATTTTTTTTTTTTTCTGGTTGTATCATGGTTAAAACCCATCTCAGTCTGTTTTGGTGTGTGACAGGAGTTTCTTCTAACTGTCTCAGGGCAAATTATTAAATAGCCCATTATTTCCTTGACAGTCCTGGAACGAAAACGTTATCATAAACTAAAAATGTAAGGATGTTCGTGTGTTTCTGGGATTGTTTGCTCCCTTCTGCTGCTCTTCCGAGGCCCCGAGGGGGTCCTCAGACTTGCCTCCTGAAGGGATTCTCAGGAAATCTGCGTTTCTGCCTCCGGAGGCTCACTCTGCACCACAGGGAGACAAACAATACTCTGAGGACGGGTGGGGACTGGGAGCAGGCCGCGGGAGCGTGTGAGTGTCCATGCACTTGTGGGAGTGTGTGTGAGTGTGCATGCGTGTTCTGAGGGATGGGGCCCCTTGGGTTGCAGTTTTTAGTTAATCCTGTTTCCTACTTAATTTAGATAGTGGGGGTTGAGGACATAATGTCCTTCAACTTTCATTCTCTGTCTTCCAGCCCATGGGCAGTCAGGGGCCACTCTGTCCTCCCAGCTTCCACTGTCCTTGACCCCTGGGCCTCCTTCCCTCTGTCATTCTCCCTCTCTCCTGCATCTTCACCACTCCCTCTCCTCTGGCTCTGTGCCCGCACAACACAGAGGATGAGAGGGTCTGGCGTGGGGTGGATGGTGACAAGTCCCAAGTGGCAGAAATGTGGGACTGGGTGGATGGGAGACGCCAGGAGGTGTGTGACTAAGGGTGGCTGGGGGCCAGCACCACATGTTTCCTCAGTGGGCAGCACGAATCGTGGGCGCAGTTGTTTTAGGAAACTCTCCCTGGTAGCAGGAATGGGCAAGGCTGGCCAGTAGGGCCCAGGGCTGGAGGCAGAGATGTTGCTGTGGGAACGCACGTGAGGGGTGGGAATTCGGGCCAGGCTGTGAGAAGAGAGATAAGGGGGTGTTAGAACTTCTCGAACTGTTTGGGTTAGGATTCTTCCACATTCTGAGCACCTGGTACTACTGGGCTTATGTCATGGAGTCACTGGACTGGACCTGAGTCTTCTCGTCCCACCTGGAATGTCACAAGATGGGGCCGTGAATGTCATCAGACCAGCTGTCTTTCTTCACTCCAGCCTGACACCCAACTTGAAAGCTGACCCTATCTGCCTCAGTAGGAACCGGGTGAAGGCTGCCTCCCCCGTTCCTCTCCCAGGCTCTCCCTCCTGACACACTTCCATCCACATTCCAGCGGAGCACAAGTTCTCCTTATCCAGGGCCCAGGACTTCCTAATGTAATCCCCTATAATTTACGACCTTGTCTCCCATAGCACCCCCTCTCCTCCTGCCCTCACTCCCAGAAGTGTTGGGGTAGGAGACAGAGCCTAGGAAGCCATGGTTGGCTTTGCCGTGCTTTGTGTGGGCCACCCTGAACTATTAATCTGAGCCTGTGGTCAACCCAAACACACCCTGTGCCACTTTCATTTGAGAATTCCGCTGGGAAAGAACAGAGCCCTGGACACAACTGAGATTTACTTATCTATAGCTTGAGGGTAGACTCAGTATTGGGGGCTTGGTGGGTGAGGAGGGAATGTATCCTGCAGACTGATGCCAGATTGTCAAGAAGGGTATCAGGGCCCTTTGGGGAAAAAGAAAGATCAGATTAAAACAGAAGGGATTTGGTGCTATGGATAGATTTAGCCTCAGGTCCTGCAGAGGAGGGGACACTAGGCTAAGCTTGAATACACCGCAGCATAGCGCCTTAGCGACACTTTTGGATTCTTAGAAGGAGGTGGTTATAAGATCAAATGGAAGGCACCTGGATGGCTCAGTCGGTTAAGTGTCTGCCTTCGGCTCAGGTCATGATTCCAGAGTCCTGGGATGGAGTTCCACATCAGGCATCCTGCTTCTCCCTCTGCCTCTGTCTCTCTATCTCTCATGAATAAATAAATTTTTAAAAAATCTTTAAAAAAATCAAATGAAAATAATTGTTTCTTTAAGAACTTCAACCACTCTTCTAGGGAAATTGGTGGTAAATTGGGAGGAGTCATTTGACCGGGAACCAAGCGGCTCTGCAGGGGTCCTCCTCCTTCTCCTTGCCCAGAGCAGAGCAGTGGGAAGGAAGGGGCTGTGTGATCTGTGGAGGAACCGAGGGCTCTGGCCTTTGAGTGGGAGCCTGAGCGGTCCTTAAGCATGGTGATAGGTGGGTGCAGAGAGCATCCAACGAAAGAGATCTCAGAAAGATGGTGGTAAGGATGCAGGTGTGGCAGGGCAGCTGTGGGAAGGAGCCACCTGGGGCTTCGCTGTTGGAGGCAGTGGAACGTGGGGAATAAGGTTAAAACTCCAGAGGAAGATAGTCTGGAAGGTGGCCTCGTGAGCTGGATAAGCCCCTTTTATGGCAACTGGCTTGGATCTGGATGGGAGAAAGACTCATGTGGGACTTAACAAATGTGTTTCAGTTTCTCTGGGCCTGCTGGCCAAATCCTGAACCCTCCCTGGAAACTGGATACAAATTTTGGACAAAGATTATTTGTCAAAAAGCAGAGAGTTGAGCATCTTGCTGGAAAGCTATGGGTTACTTATACATTCTTTAATGAGTTTCTGCATGCCTTTTTCTAATGTAGATTATTCTTCATTACCTGAGCAGAAATACCAGTCCCCTCAAATGTTAAAAAAAAAAAAGCTTTATTGAAGTACAATTACGTACAATAAAATGACTAGTTTAAAGGAAACAATTTGATAAGTTATAACATATGGATATACCTGTGAAATCATCTCCATAGTCAAAGTAGTGATCATATCCATCACCCTTAAGTGTTTCCTCATGTCCCTTTGTGATGTGTCCCCCAATCCCGTACCCCCCACCCCTGCTTCCTGCCGCTGCCTGGAGACTTTCCATGAGCATTAAACCAGGGCCATCACAGAGCTCATCTCAGTTAGTTTACTGCTTCTCAGAGATAACCTTTCTCTACTGCCCAATGCCCAGTGTCTCGAGATCCATTGTTTTGTATATTTTGTGTGGGCTTGTAGTTGTTCCAGGACAGAGGACAAACTTGGTCTCTGTTACTCCAGCGTGGATGGAAAAGGAATTCCAACCACTCATCTTGAGTGACTCTCTACAACTTGATAAGAAACCAGTGCATTCTGTCCTTTGATTCAGAAAGTTTGAGTAGTGTTGCGGTTGATGTCCTGGGTATCCACTGTGGGAGAGGTACTTTCTCAACAAATACAGGCATTCAACAAAGAAGTGGTTTCAAGAATGTTCGTGGGCAGAGCTCTCTCTCCACTGGGGATACGGGGATGGGCAAGACAGACTTGGCTCCGGCCCCGTCTGGTGGAGACACAGAGGGCTATGCAATCTCAGTTCAGAGGAAAGGGTCACACGAGAAGTGGTTGTGGCTTTCTGTGGGAGCGTGTGTTCACAGACTGGAGCAGATGCTTTTCTGCCCCATTTCACATCTTCCCAGCCCACCTCTGATTTCAGCTGAAGCCACAGTGGAAAGTTCCACATGAGCTCAAGTCCCACCACAAACACCCCTCGCATGTCTCTGCTTGTCTGTGTCCAGCGTTGCCTGAAGCTTTGAAACCTACACATCTGCAAACAGGACACCTCAGAAGTACAGTCTGGAGGAGGGAGGGTGGCGTTAGTGGGCATGTCAGTCCTTAACCAATGGGAGACGGGAGGTCTACTTCTTGTCCTTTGGACGGACAGTCTTGCGGGGGCATTCCGTATGCTTCCCATACACTTCTCAGGGCTTCCGGCAGGATGGAGGTCTGACTACTTACAGCAATAATTGTATTGGTGCTCCATTTCACCTGCCTTGCCTTCCCCAAAACTTTTCTCCCACTCTCTGTGTTAACATTCTAAGTAAATTACCCATATCCTAGTCCTTGTCTCAGGCTCTGCTTTCAGGGTGGATTCAAATTAAGATGTATGCTTATCCTGGGGCATCTGGGTGGCTCAGCTGGTTAAGGGACAGCTTGCGGTTCAGGTCATGATCCTGGAGTCCCAGGTTTGAGTCCTGCATTGGGCTCCCCACTCAGCAGGGAATCTGCTTCTCCCTCAGACCCTTCCTGCTCTCATGATCTCTTTCAAATAAATAAGTAAAATCTTAAAAAAAAAAAAAAGACATATACTTATCTAAACTTAGATCTATAGTTCTATTTTATAGGAGAGAAAATGGAGTCATGGAGCTTTTCCTGAGGTCCCAGGGATAGAAAGTGGCAGAGACAAGGTACCAACACAGGTAGTTGGACTCCAACTTCTTTTCACACAGTCTGGATGCCCCCAGAAGCCATGTTAATAAGGGCACGGGTCTGGAAGAACTGCAAGGAGCTTGTTGTGTGTCCTCCAGGAGCCCAGCAACATCTCTGTAGTGACAGCAAACCCAGTATTAAAGGGAAACAGTCATGCCTATGTGGCAGTGTGTGTCTAGGGAAATTGACAGCCCAGGGAATAGGGCTTGAGTCATGGCTTTGACTCGGGGGCCATATATTCACAGGGTGCTGGGCCCAAAAGTGCAAACTCGTGGTTGTGCCCTCCAAGAGCTAATAGTCTAGGAAGACAGAGAGGGATAGGCTGATATTGAGTAGTAGGTGTGGAGACTAGGCTGGAGGGGACACCCAGAGGAGTGGCCAGTGTGCTCTGAGGAGAGGGGAGAAGGGCACCCCAGCATGAGGGGCAGGGCACTGAGGCCCACAACAGCCCCTGTTGAGGGTGTCTTTGCCAGGTGGGAGGAGTTGACACAAGGTACGCTGGGGGCGGGGACAGTAATGAAGGGTGGGGAGGAGGAGGAAGGATTCAGAAGATCAACAGGGAGTCCCAGAGGTTCTGGGAGCCGTGCCAAGGAGTCTGGGCCTGGCAGTGGGAACCACTGAAGCTTTTAAGTAGGTCAGTGGTTTTCTTTCTCTTTCTTTCTTTTTAAAAAATTTTATTATTTTTTAAAGACTTTTTAAAAAATTTATTTGCCAGAGAGCAAGAGAGCACAAGCAGGCAGAACAGCAGAGGGAGAGGGAGAAGGAGACTCCCCACTGAGCAGGGAGCCCGATGTGAGGCTCGATCCCAGGACCGAGATCATGTCCTGATCTGCAGGGAGTCGCTTAACCAACTGAGCCACCCAGGCGCCCCAAGTAGGTCAGTGGTTTTCAACTTCAGCAGGTATCACAAACACTTGGAGAGCTTATTAAAACACAAATTACTGGGCCCTGCCCAGAGTTGCTGAATCGGTAGGTCTGCAGCATGTCCTGCAAATTTGCTTTTTTTTTTTTAAACCAGTTCCTGGGGCTGCTGAGGCTGGTGGTCCAAAACCACACTTTGATGTAGGGAAGGGAAGTGCTCAGATGTCCTCTGGGATGGGATGGAGAAGGAGGAGCTGGGAGAGAGAGGTAGGTGGGCCAGAAGGCTGTGTCTGCTGCAGTGATTCCAGGGAAAGCTGGAAGGTCCTGAAGCAGTTGTGTGGAGATGGGGAGAGGGGAGTGGCGAGGAGAAATGGAGAATCAACAGGACTTCAGTTATTTGGGGAAAAAACAATATAAACATCCAGGTGGATCCTATCCCCATCTCAAAATCTCCAGATTATATGGAGAGGCTGACAGAACCTCCCCACCCCCTTCCCTTTGTTCCTTCTATCTCTTTCTCCTCCTAGTTAGAAGAGTGACAGGAATTGTTCAGGGAAAGGAAAAATGCACAGGGAAGATAAAGTGGGATGATAAAACAAAATGAGAGACAAGCAGAAAGTTGATCTCCAGCTGGAATCCGGAGGCCAGGAAGCTAGGCAGACATGGACAGAGTCAAGAGAATGGACAGACCTGAACTTCCAGCCCTGGACCTTTTGCTGGTGGAGGGCTCATTAATGGGTCAGCTCAGCTCTTGCTACCAGCCACTGCTGGATTGTAGTTTGGCTTTGGAGAGAGGGGCACTTGGAAGCAAGTCCCCCACTCGGTCAAACATCACTTTCCCATCTCATCTGCTTTACCTGGCTTGCTGCTTTTCCTGAATCCTGCAGCCTGCAATACCCTAGATCAGCATTAGCATCACCTGGCTAACAGTCCCAGGGCAAGCCCTTCCGGGCTCCTTCCAGCATGAGCATTTCTAACCAAGACCAGGCCAGTCATTGACCAAGGCTGGAAGCCTTGGTGGGGAGGGGCCTCCCGCTGGTCTCCAGCCTGCTGCTTGGCCAGAGCACCTCCCTCCCTGCTAATAAATGTCCTGACCCTGGAGGCAACTTCTGGAGGATGCAGCCTCCCCATGGGGGCAGCTGGGGGGAGGCCAACTCCTCTGAGGAAGGGTCTAGAGGAGAAGGAAGGTTTCTGTAAGGCATTTCTCGATCCTTTGGCTCCATCTTCCCTCCTGAGTGTCCAAACTGCCAGCCTTTCTTGCCTGGAAGTGCTGGCATTCCTAATCTGGTAACAGAAAAGGGTTTATTTCCAAAATCAATGGGAAAACCTTGCAGGCTCCTTTAAAAATATTGAAGTGAAATTCACATAGTATAAAATTAACCACATAAAAGTGAACAATTCAGGGGCATTTAGTACACTCACAATGTTGTGCCACCATAGCCTCTATCTGATTCCAGAATGTTTCCATCACTCCAAAAGAAAACCCAGCAAGCATTAAGAAGTTACTTCTCATTTCCCCTTCTTTCCAGCCCCTGGCAACCACCAGTGTGCTTTCTATCTCTGTGAATTTGCCTACTCTGGACATTTCATGTAAGTGGCATCACATAATACGTGACCTTCTGTTAGCAGGATTTCCAGGCCCATCCACATCATAGCATGCATTGAAACTTCAGTCCTTCTTGTGGCTAAAGAGGATGGCCTTTCATAGACACACCCCATTCCATTTATCCAGTCATCTTCTGAGGAACATTTGGGCTGTTACCACCTTCTGGCTGTCATGAATAGTGCTACTACAAATATCTGTGTACTAAGAATTGTTTGAGTGTCCATTTTCAATTACTTTGTGTATTTATCTATGAGTTGGAATGGCATGTATGGTAATGGGTTATATGAGAATTCAATGTTTATCCTTTTATCTTTAACTTTTAGTTCAGGAGTTTTCATGCCCAGCCTGACCCTGCCAGAGCTTTCAGGACACTGTGACTAGTGTAGATGGCACCCAAGTTGTAGCTCAGCCAACTGGACCAATGGGTGAAGGGTGGTGTTGTCACTAAGGGGAGCACAGCTGGGGATCAGTGATGCGTTCCACTGGGATCTGTTAGATTTTCAGTGCCCATGATGCCCACATGGACTGGCCTGTGGGGAGGGATAGGTGTGCAGCCAGAGAGAAAGGTGTAAGCTGGACACTGGTGTGGGTCTCTGTGTTGGCTTAGGCTGTCATATGTGTCTTCACTCACTGACCATTTTCCTGGGCTCCTTTGTGAGCACTTTCTGCTACTTAACCATCCCGACACCTGTCTGAGGTTCTATGAAAACCTTCATTTTTCCACATAAGGGTAAATATGCTGGGCTCCCTCTACCCTTCTTATATCCCAATGAGCACCGAGCTCATCGATTTTATTATTGTTTTGTTTCTGGATGTTCTTCTGGAAGACTGAGCTCCTTGAAGGTCTCTGCTCCCCTGGGCCTGGCTTAGGGGCTGGTGTTCTTGGGAAGTGGGTCCTGTGGGTGAATGGATTTCCTGAGTTAGGGTTTCAGAGTGACAAGAGAAGATAGCCGAGTGGCACCTGGGGAAGACTGACATTTAAGGGCAAGTGGAAAAACAGTTATCAGTAACAGACCAAGAAACATGCTCAGAAAGATAGGAGGGAATAGGAGAACTTCGAAAGGACATAGTTGAAGGTAAGACAACTTGTCCCCATCACACCTTGCGTGTGGTCACCAAATACCAGTCCCCTGGGCAGAGGCTGTATCTGATGTCACAGGCTTATGGGGTTCTTGTCCCACTGAGTCGAAGAATGAATCTTGCAGACACAAAACGATGAAGTGAGAGTTTATGAGGTGAAGGTGAGAACAGAATGGAAGGGAAAAAAGCTCTCTAGAGAGAGAGGGGCCCCCATACAGTTGCTCACCTGGGGCTTTTATGATCTGTAATTTACAGAAAACTGACCAGGGAACTTAAATCTTCTTGGGGGTCACCACTGGTAGCACCATGTTTACCTCTCCTTTGAGGTTTGCTCACTTTCAGTGGTCAATTTGTCACTATCATGAAAATATCTTGTCTGCAACAAGAGAAACAAGGTGGTCTGGTTATGTTCCCTTCTCTCTGGTTTTGTCCACCTCAGCATTTCTCCACATCTGGGATGGCTGTGAGCCTGGTCATGCAGCTGCCTAGCTATTTGTCCCTGCCTAGCCCCGCATGTCCCTTACTCAGTGTGACCATGACTGCCACGAGCCCAGCACTGGAGGTAAATACACAACACATGTGTGAGCACGCAGCATGACCACCATTCTCCCCTCAAGGAGCGGGAAGCCCCTCCCCCCCGCTCCTCCCTCCCTTCCCCTTGTTGCTCCCCGCCATTCCATAGCTGTGGACAGCTGCCGACTCCACTTCTGGGTGAATTACCAGAGGGATGGCAGATGATTAGGTACATGGACAGCATGTTCATTTATCCCCCTTGGAAGGAGTTAATTACAATCATAAAAAGAAGACAAAGAATTTCCACTGCACCCCCCCACAGAGTAGGTGAAGGCAGGACAGGGAAGAGGTACAGGCTCCCAGGGCCAGGAATCACAGAAGAAAAACACCTTCTCGAGGGAGAAAATTGTACCAGGTCTCATTAAAGCCATTAACACGCAAGGCTGACAAGTGCAGGCCCTCTGTGATTGCCTGCGGCCCCCGGGGGACAGAGCTCTTTGAAGCCCGTGTCTTCCTGTACCTCCTGCCTGGGCTTGCCGGTGACCTGCGCTGCCCCCTCCTGCCCGCCCCCGCCGGGCTCTGCCGCTGCCCGGGCACGGAGTGGGTCTGGTGGCCAGCGGCCTGGCAGAAACTTAGTGCCTGCCGGGAGAGAAAGGTCCTTGGGGTGTCCAGGCAGGAAATGGGCCCAGAGGTCATGGGCGGCCGGGACTCTGTGTTTCCATCCTTCCCTTCCTCCCTGTGCTCACGTGGGCGCCTGTGCCTGTGTGGGAACTCAAGCCCATGGTCCTGGACGGCTGTCCTTCTCTCTGTCTGTCTGTCTGTCAGGGGCTGTCTGTCTCTGTGTGGCCTTCCTAAGCTGCTCTTTCTACCCAGGCCATTTCTGCTCATTCCCTTTTGCATCTGTCACTGCTCTATTTACAGTTTCTCTTTCTCTATATTTATCCCAGCTCTTTCCCCCGCATTGTCTCCCCGCAGTACCTCCCTCCACGGGGCCTCGTGGTTCAGTGCTGGGTCTTCCCCACAAGCTGCAGGCAGGCAGAGGTGCTCAGTTCCATCCCTCTTGACATGGGAAGCAAAGGCAGAAGAAAGATTATTAAATTGCCTTACTGCCTAGAACCCACTGACAAGTCCTTGAAACAGGCGGAGTGACATTCTTCTGGGGACTCAGCTACCTTGATGTTGACACTTTGCTAAGGACAGAAGACAATCCTAGCCAACCCTCATTCCCTCCAAGGGATTGTTTAAGTCTACTTTAACATATAAAAACACTTTTGGAAACTTCCTTTAACTCTAAACCCCCCAAGACACATGTTGGCAATCATCCCCAAGCATATGACCTACCCATATATATCTGAAGGGTCTCATGACTCAGGTTTTATTAGACAGTAATAAATGATCCTTTGCTAACAATGGCTAGCCCCCTCAAGGTCCTGGAAACCTTGCTTCCAAATTCCTTAGAGACTTATGCTATCCCTAACCCTCTTCCAACTTGAAAGTTATATAATGGGCCATTCCTTAGGATCCCAGAGCGGCTCTTTCTGCCCATGGGTCCTGTCCCCGGGCTTTAATAAAATCACCTTTACACCAAAGCCATCTCAAGAATTCTTTCTTGGCTGTTGGCTTTGAACTTTAATGTTCTTTCCTACATCCCCTCTGACAGTCTCCATGCTTGCAGGCACTCTGACGTTGGTTGAGGACCCTCATTCCACAGGGGCTGCTGGATTAGAAAATTACCCTAAAAACGATGATGGCTGCCCAGGCCATGGTCCATAACTGAGAGAGTGGGTGAACTCCTTCTTGTTTCCAGAGCACCCCCACCCCCCGCCACTGAGCATTGTCATCCTGGGTGTCCACACACATGGTCAGTCACAGATCTCAGACGGGGGCTCTGTAGACCAGCTTCCCATTTAGCTCCTGTAATTAGCCTTGGAGGTGGATGGCTCTGCCATATGCACTTTAACAAATGAGAAAGCAAAGGCTCAGAGAGGTGGGGTGACTTCCCCGAGGACCTAGAGCTAGATAGCAACAGAGTGCTCTTGGCCCAGGTCCACCCATCTTCACAATACTGCCTCGGGGCACTGTAAGGTGGGTCACAAAAGTATGCAAGCCACACACTGGGGTGGGTGCTCATATTGTACCTGTGAGCTTTATATGTGCACATGAGTGTGGGACCATTTGTTTATTTGTTGCTATGCATATTTTAAGATCCACTTCCTTTTTAGGGAGCCCCTTAGGACAATGTAAAATGCTCCTTCGAGTGTTTTCTGAAAATTTGACAAAACAGTGTCTCTGAGCCCAAAGGTCTTGCCAGGCTCAGGGCCCCTGCCTCCTGGGCCGAATGAAGGACACTGCTGCCCACCCTAGCATCCTGCATCCTGGCACAGGGCCTGGACCTGGCTGGGCAGGTGAGGCCATATCTTGGCCTCAAGGAGTCCTTGTGTCTGAGGCTGCTCTGGCTGAGCCTGTGACAGCCAGAGTGGCAGCCGGGCTCATAGTTCCTGATAGGCAGGAACCTACTTAGATGGCCAGAGTTTTCCCAGGGTTTTTGCAGATGTCACAGCTCATCTTGTCAACAGATGGACTGTCCCAATGTGAGGAGGGTCTCCTCCTGCTTCCTAACCTCCTTCCCTTTACTTGCCCATGTGCGTTGGCCTGCGGATGCCTGGTCTTATGACCATGCCCAAGGCCTCAGGATGCCTTGTCTCATGATTTTCAAATTGAATCCTTGAGACTTTCATCCTCTCCAAGAGGCACTCAAAGCCAGAGGTGGAGAGGTTGGGTAGTGTCGGGCTACTCAGAGGGTGGGATTCATTTATCCACCTCTGACCAGAGCAGCCCTGATTTTGTGTTTTCTGCAACCTGGGCTTTCTTCTAAGAGCTTCACTAAGCCAACACCTAGACTCGTGCCACATTTTCATTTGTCTTGTTACAAAGGCTCCAGGTCCTACCTCGTGACTCTTAGCTTGGGATAAGCAAGATGTCAGCCCCGTAAAACCCTTCATCCTTCCCCTGTGGTTCTGAGAGAAGCAAACCTCTGGAGAATTCTGAAAGGGACATTCAGGGGCCGCATGGGCTGTTTTGACGTGTTTCTCAGATCTCAGCTGAACCCTGGGCTCCCTCTTCACCACAGAAGAGGCCAGAACATCTGGGCCCTCTAAGACAGCGGAGTGTGAGGTCAGCTTGTTCTTACCTCAGACGGAGGGTGCTGGGCCATGTGGCTTCAGAGACCTGATTTATGGAGGACCCAGAATGTAGAACAGTGGAGGGGATGCCTCACCCTCCACCATCTGGGAAGTCCTTCCAGAGCCCTGAGTCCTGAAGGCCCTCAGAGCTCCCAGGAAGAGTAGCGGAGCCCCTCTCAGAGCTGCCCTCTAGTGGAGAGTCTGCAAATGGCGACTGAGCCCTCACCTCTCAACTACTAGAGGGCATCTGTGGGGGTGAAGGGGCTCTGCCGGAGACAAGGAATGGGGTCCACCATATTATATGCACAGAGCAATGTGGCTTAAGGGGTGTGCCAGAGCTACTCCAAGGCTGATTGGCCTCTAAGATGGGGAGAGATCATTTCTTCCTTCTTCAGTGTCCCGTACCAGCTGCTTGGGGCTGGGGTGTCTCCACATGGCAGAGCTTGCCCTAGCCATGCCCAAGGTGTTTCTTCTGTGGCTGTGACCGAATCTCGGCTTCCTTCCCTTCCCATTTTCAGCCTGGCTCCCTTTGGGGAGAAGATCCCTGAGAGGAACCCCCAGCTTTGGTCACATCCCTGCACTGCTGGGATACTGCTGCTAAGTAGTTGGAAGTTGAATGTCCACTTGGCTCTCTGAGTGTCTGAAGCCGGAATGATTGCAAGAACCGCACCAGGGCTTTGCATGCCCCCAAACACATAGTTCCCATAAACAGTCGCTAATGAAACGGCACAAAGAGGTATTCACACTTTGCTTCTGGGAGGTGGTGGGGGGAAGATTGCCTCTGGTTTGGAGAAAGGCCTGAAGATGTGGTCTATGGTTAGGCCAAGTCCCATGCACAGGGCAGGAGGCGCTTGTGGTCCTGCTGCGAACCTAGAGTCATCGGACTGGAGGCAGGGATGGACAGAGGAGCTCCTGTGGGTCAGTGAGTCCTTTGGGCTGGGACATTTGCCCAGCAGAGGGGAAAGTCTCTGCTCAACACCCCAAAGACTATTTTGAGTGTTCCTGGTCCAGATGACTTTCTGTATTCCAGCCTACCTGAATTCAGTTTAAGATCAGAGGAGAAGAGGGCCCATGCCTCTGTGCAGTGACCATTCCCAAAGAGATTGTCCATGAACAGCTGGGGAATTCTCCTCTTAGCATTGAACACTATGCAAAGTGCTGGGGGTTGGGCCCTAAGTCGTTAAGAAGAGTATTGTTATCAAGAACCTGGTGTGGGAAATCAAGTCCTACTATGTGCAGGGATGGAGGGCTGCAATGTTTGGTACATCTCAAGGACTGGTATGTTGCGGGATCTGGAAACCAGTCCTGTCCTGACAGCTGAAGTTCCAGCTAAATCTGGAAAAAAAGGAGCCACAGGGGACAGGGAACATCTGACACATCTGAAGACTTGTCTGGCACCTGTCCTTCCAGTTCAGAGGGACAGGTAGGAGAAACTTCTGTATGGGCCCAGATGATAACCCAATAGCAGAGAGATTGTCATAACACTATTTGGGTGTCTGAGTGGAACCAGAATTGGGACCCTGTGGACCTCAGGGTCTGTCCAACTCCCAGGGTTCTGAGCCTCTAAATGTAGGCCACTCTCTTCCCATGGAAACATCAAACAAGCAGATGCCTTTCTTTTTTGCGACTTTTGCATGGCAACTTTTGCATGCAGCTTTTACCCCTGGCTGGTGATGACTCTTGGACCAGGAGGACCCGCAGGATACAGCACACGTTACCCTTAGGCTAGGACTGGCTGTCCAGGATGCATATCACTACCCAAGACAGAATCATTGTTTTGCCAAGGAGCACAAAGAGACTGGATAAGGAGCGGGTGAGGGACAGTGTTTGCCAGAGTCCATAAAGCTCTCCTATTTCAAACCCCCCCTTCACAGATAAGCTCACTGAGATCCATAAAGAGTTCCATAGTTAGTGTTAGACCTTGTTCTAGAACTCAGAACTCTGTGCTCCCACCACAAGGTGATTTTATCAACACTTCAATTCAACGATATTTATGAAATAGGCACAGAATTTGGTGCCTGGCAGAATATCAAGGGCAGGTGTAGGAAAAGAGGAATTAAGAATTATTCCAAAATTCTGAGTCCTCAAAAGAGGAAGAATGCAGGGTCCTGCTGGAGAGGAGCTGAAGGCAGTCTGGGTGCTGAGGATGTGAAGAAGGACCCCTAGCCATGAAGGGAAGGGGGCAGGGGATGGTCACCTGGGGGTAGAGGATCAGGGAAGGGCGGACCTATAAGACTGGGGGTACCATGATAGAGGTGGAGGATTTGGAGGAGGGATTTGGGGGTGTAGAAGTGAGTGGATGGATAGGGGAGGGAAGGAAGGGGGCAGAAGGGGCCCTGGCGCTGGGTGAGAGGAGGGGTTGATGTGGGGGCTTGAGCCCTGGAGCCAGATGAGGGGTGAGGAGAGCAGGGAGGTGGTGAGAGCCTGGGGAGGATGAAACTGTACGTGAGCACACATGTGCCCCCATGTGCCACTGGGCGCCTGGGCCTGAGCTAGGATGGGGCCCAGGCAAATGCTTTGTGTAGAGATGGTACAGCAGAAAGCTTTAGAGTCCCAACTTGTTTGATGAAGTCACCCTTGATTGCAGCTATTATTGATTATCGACCACTTATGGCTCCTGTTGGCGAAAAGATGTGATCCGAGTGTCACCTGGGAGACCTGCTTGGCCCTCAGAGAGCTGGGTGGGATGTGCCCTGGCTCACCCCCACTGTACAATCTGGGAGTTCCCAGACTCTGTTCTGTGACTGCAGCGGTCTGGACACAGGCTTTTCATGGCCTTCCCTGCCCCCGACCTTGCTTATGTCCCCTCTTGTGTTGTCCTACAACCACACAAAGTAAGTCTCTCCTTGGAGCTCTGCAGAGACTCCAGCCCTGCCACATCTCCGTCCCCTCCCTAGCTCGCCCCTTCCTCTTTTCTCTCCTCTGCCTTGTAGACTCTTCCCCGGGGGGAGGTAGCCCTTACCCTGAAGCCTTGGCTCCCACAGACATGTATCAAGAGGTTCTTGTCAAAATGAACATCAGGTTCCATCAGAAGAAGACTGCATTCAGTCAGTTTTCCCCCACCCACTTCTTATTCACATTTCTGGTTAGCTTTGTTTTCGGGGGCCCTTGAGCTCAGCGCTCAACTCTGATTATGTCCGTCTTGTCCTCTACCATAGGGCCAGATGATTCTCTGAGTCATGTGGTCACATGATTGTGACTCCTCAGAACACAGGAGACAGTGACACCATCTATGCAGAGGGAAGGGCCTGGACCAGGAACAAAGAAAGGGCTTTCGCTGCAGCTGCCTCATGAACCATCACAGCTCAAGGAGGGAGTGGGTGTTGTCTCTCCCTGGACTCCATTCCCTCATCTGTAAGATGAGGCTGCACCGGTCTCCCTGATGGGCTATTTCAGCTGGAAGAGTCTGGCTGCAGGTTTCCAGCTGCCTGGCCTTCTGCAGCCCCCACTTGCTGGGCCCATCTCAGCCTGGCTCTGGCCCTGCTTGTTCCAATGCAGCCACTCCTGTAGACCCCTAGATGTGTCCTTGCTGGCCGTTATGGCAGCATCTTGAGCCAGCCTGGGACAGTCTTTCCTTTCTTGCTTTTTGTCAGCCAAACCTCTGGCTGCTCCAGTCCACAGCAACCTTGTTCCCCTGATGTTTCAACCACTCAAACCCACTTCTCTGGGGACTCAGCTTGAGCTTTAGGGCCAAGCTGGGGATGGTTTGGGGTTCTTCCGGACCACAGACCATCCCTACGTGGACCTCTCCATGGGATGGGGTCCTAGTTATTAAGGAGAAGGTACATGCCATGTTCATTAACTCATGTATCCAACAATTCCTTCCGTAATGGGTTGAACGGTAACCCCCCAAACGTTATACCCACACCCTCAGCTCCAGTACCTATGAATGTGACCTTATTTGGAGCAAGAGTTTTTGTAGCTGTTGTCAAGGATCTTGGAGTGAGAGCATTCTTCATGAATGGGCTGGGCCCGAAATCCAATGACAAGTGTGCTTACAAAAGGCAGGAGAGAGAAAAAGACACAGAGAGAAGGGGCAAGGCCCTGTGAAGGTGGAGTCAGAGATTGGAAGATGCGGCCACAAACCAGGGAAACCCCGCAGCCCCCAGCAGCTGGAAGAGGCAAGAACACTGGTCCCCCAGGACTTACAGAAGGCATGTGCCCTGCAGACACCTTGATTTGAGACTTCTGATCTCCAGACCACAGGATAGGAAATGTGCGTTATTTTAAGCCACTGAGTTTGCAGTGATTTTCTAGAGTGGCATCAGGAAACAGACACAGTCTCTGACCGAAAGAGTTTGGCTTCCGGGTTAAAAGAGCAGCCCTCCTTGCCTGGGACCCACGACTTCTAAGGCATCAGAGCCTCCCCTTGTTGGCTCATCGGTGTTTTGTGCACGAACTGGCCCGGAAGAGAGGACGTGCTTTTGTCTCCGGCCTCATCACCCACTGGGTTTTCCTGGCAAGGGAAACCTCATTCCCCTCTCGGGCTGTTACATGAGCCCGTTCGGCTCCCAACAACAGGAAAATGCATCCAAGTGAGCAGAAAACAGGCAGGCCCGATGCTGACTTATAGCACCTGGATTTTAAAACATGAAACCAGGAAAGCCAGCCTCACAGGACTGTGGTGTGGAGAGAAGCCCTGGTTCAAGGGGGTGGCTACCACGGGAGGAGGGGAGACCAAGTCACTTTCCCAGTGTTCTGGTTTTTATATAGGGGGCTGGGTCTCTGGCCTTGCCGGGTAAGCACGAACCCTAAAGGAAGAAATAGGACCCCAATTGTTGTGTGTGCGACTATTGATAACAATAAGGACAAAACCCGCAATATAATAAGACTAACAAGGGTTTACGATGGGCCAGGCACTCTTCTAAGCATTTAGCTCAACTTTTTTTTTTTGTCCTTTGTGCAGTCCGCCTATGATTTTTTTCCTATTGAGATATCATTCACACACAACATTTTATTAGTTTCAGGTACACAGCCAAATCATTCCATATTTGTACCTATTGTAAAATGATCCCCACAATACTCGATGACCACACATAATTACTGATTTCTCTTTGAAAAAACTGAAGGTGGTCACAAGCTACAAACTTCCAGGGACAGAAGAAATAAGTTCTGGGCATGTAACGCACAGCACGGCGACTACAGTTAGTAACACCGCACTGTGTCTTTGAAAGCTGCTAAGAGAGTAGAGCTTAAAAGTTCTCGCCCCAAGAAACAAACTTGCAGGCATCTGCCTTTTCATCTTTGTGGTCACCTACACAACTTTTGCTTTTATTGTTCCTCTGTTGCAGGTGAAAAACGGGCACACAGAGAGGTTGAGCAATTGCTTAAAAGACAGTCAGAATGCATGATGAGTCTGACTCTAGGGAACGTGCTCTTGAATCAAGTGTAAAAATACACACCTGCCTCATCAGGGATCCCAGAGCGCTTTCCTTTTCCTGGTGTCATTTTGAGACCTCAAGCAGGAGGCGGTAATCCTGCCTGCATTCTTCAGATGAGAAAATGGGTCGAGAAACTGGCCCAAGGAAAAGTCACCACTCCAGTCCCTCTTCAAAGTCTGGTGTCTCTCTGCAAAGCATGACCCCAAGCCAGTGTTACGGGGAAGGAATACAATCATTGAAAGGGCTAGTTAGCATTTACGTGCCTGCTAGGGATGATGTTCATGCATTATCATGGGCTCATGCCATTTTCATAACAATGCCCTGAGGTGGAGACCAGAGAGGCTAAGGAATTTGTCTGAGATCACACAGTCCGTGGCCACACCAGAGCCAGAAACGCTCGTGGGCCCTTGGGTTGAGAGGAGTTCAGCATCCAGTGCAAATAGCTTCCTCATTGATTCCTGCAGACCTAGAAGGGGCGCTGCTGTCCTGGGGCCTCTCTCCATGGCTGCAAGGTGACAGAGGCTCATGCTTGCTTCGTGCCTCAGAGCCCATGGCCCGCTTTCCCAGCACTCTCTACTGAATTCTCCTGCCAGGACCCTTCCCCGGATTTGGAGTTTTAGTTCTTTGGAATGACTGAACTCGTTGCTCAAAAGACTGTTGCTAAAATGGGGCAGAAGAGTCTTTTTTGCTCCTAAATGATAACCCTCTCAGGCAAAAGGGCTTCAGCTTTCTGTCTGAGGGAGGACCGGAACGGGCTGCCATGGTCACTGGGGTGATGGGTATGCATAGGCACTGACTTCTTCCATTTAAATGTTCAGACAGCCCCAGCCCTGAGCCTGCAGTCTCCCTCTGGCTGACTACCAAGCTCTGCCCATTCGTTCTCCCAGTGCATCCCCCTAATTAAATCTCAGGGCTTTTAATTTTCATAGACATGAATATGGAACATGCATGAGGCTGGGAGAGGACCCGGCGTGGAAAGGCTTGCCGCAGCTGGAAGGGCAAGGTCAGGACTTGGACTCCTTCCAGGAGGCTCCCTTGGCATGGTGCACCCTTCAGAGAGGATGGCTCAGAGGAGGTGTCTCCGGGATTCACCTTAAAGCGGAACCAAGAAACATTCATTTTGTTTGAAAGGGCAAGGGGAGTCCATGCTTTGGCTGAGAAGGCTGTCAGCGAAGGCACCGCCACTCTGGGCGGCGAGGGGGTGAGACACTCAGGGCAGGGGTCTGACAGCCGCTGGGCACTGTCCACCTGGCCCGATGTGAAAGCTTCAGATGGGTCTGAGAGATGCAGAACACAGTCTCCCAAGATGTGCCTCTTTGTCTTTACCGTATTTTTTGCTCTCTGTGTAAATCCTGGTAGGTGCCCTAGCCCTTCCTCTGTCCCCCTCCTTTATCCCTGAGGTAGAGATGCTTTGGGGAGTTCCTCTAAATTCTGGAAAGTAAGGGGAACCCTGTGGGATTTTCTCTCCATATTTTACCTACAACACTCACTTCCTTTAACTGTGTGCCTACTCCTGATTATTCCTGCAAGAGCAAAGCCTTCCAGCAGTTCTTATCCTAAGATTTAACAGAGTTGCTGGCAGGGAAGAATGAGAAGTGAGAAACCTTGCTACCAACTCCTTGGTTATATAGTTATGATGTGTGGAACCAGCAGAGCCATCGATGCCACTGTGGGGAAGGTCCTTGCTTCCAGGATGGTTAATACAGCTGTGAACATAGGCCTATCAGCCATAGGCCTAGCCTACAGGTCCAGTCTCTAAATTTATCGGTGGGATTCCCGAAAGGGAATCAGTCTGAGGCCAAGTGCATGTCCTCCTACTTAGCTTTCCCAGGGCAGGTGTTCCTGAGGACGAGTTTTGTATCCGGAGTGCAAGTTTCTCCCCTCCACTGTGGAAATGTGCTGTTCTCTGAAGGAGTTGGGCCAGCTAATGTGGCCCTCTCACCCCCCACTTGGCACAAATGTCCATGAGTGAGTTTGCTGGATGTTAGGTGTTGAGTTGTGTAAAATTCATATTGAAGTTATGACCCTCAGGAGCTCAGGATGTCACCTTATTTGGAGATAAGGTAATTATAGAAACAACCAAGCTAAAATGAAGCGTGGTTTCAGTTCTATATCACTGGTGTCCTTGTAAGAAGGGGCAATTTGCTCAGAAGGGAGATGGCATGAGAAGAGAGCCATCCAC
>NC_081558.1:91467630-91528621 GCF_022355385.1 Mustela nigripes
CAGCCATGGAGCGATCCTTCCCTCACAGCCATGGAGCGATCCTTCCCTCACAGCCATGGAGCGATCCTTCCCTCACAGCCATGGAGGGATCCTTCCCTCACAGCCCCCAGCAGTGTGTGAGACCTTGCCAACACCTTGGTTTTGGAAGTGGAACTTCCCAAATGGCGAGACACTACGTTTCTGTTGAATCAGCTGCCTACTTTATGGTACTTTGTTATGGGCAAAGTAATACAGGGGATGTCCTCAGCACAAACAAAACAGAACAAAATTAAACAAAAAAAAATATCTCTAGTGAAAATTTTAGGACTTAGTGAATAAGTGGGGATGAGAAGTTCCTCCTGGGGTGGTGCGGTTGGGGGCAGGTCTCAGAAAGCTCATCAGGTGATTTTTGGCAGTGTACTTATCATATTTCTAATAGTCAAGAAAAAGGCAAAGGCACTTCGTCAAACCCAACTGAAAGGCAAGAATGCTTTCATCATTAATTTTTTAAAAGTCATTTACAAGGATCATTATAAACTGTGGCGTTCCCATAGTTCAGGACGATGTTGTGGCATTACATGCTGCCTTCCTTTTATGAAACAGGATTCAGACAAGCGGGTCTCCATAATCAAGAGGCATGAGGTCAGTACCTATAAGAGTTATTGGGTGTCTATGAGAGATACCGGGACACCTTGTTTAATTCTAAAACAACCCTGCTTAGGAGATTTTTATTTCAGGGTTGAGACAACCCTGAGAATCAGAGGATCTGTCACTTGCTTGAACTCACACTATGAGCTGGGTATCGGAGGAATATCTACCTCAATAACACATATTCTTTTCCCAACAGTTGGTTTCCCATGAATCAAATTGTTTCCACCAGATATCTGAGGGGATCTTGGGATTCTCTGTCCTGACCTTTGGCCTAACTTAGGATAAGTGATCAATTTAAATAAGGTCCCTTTCTCAGTGACCCATTGAATGATTTTTCTGGCTCCATGTGGCAAATCTGGTTTTAGT
Source organism: Mustela nigripes (assembly GCF_022355385.1). Taxonomy (NCBI): domain Eukaryota; kingdom Metazoa; phylum Chordata; class Mammalia; order Carnivora; family Mustelidae; genus Mustela; species Mustela nigripes. Next base: position 91,468,627 of record NC_081558.1, read on the forward strand.
GGGGGGAATCCCACCCCTCCCTGCTCCTTTCTTGGGGGTAACACCACACAGGTAGGGAGGCAAAGACCACAGATCCATGCCTCCTCTACCCACTTCTGGGGTCCTAAAGACGGCCCAAGGCTAGCTTCGTTCACTGTGTAGAGTATGCTCTGTTGGCTTATGAAGACTATCTGAGAGCAAACCGTGCAGAGGTAAATAGCTGAGAAGCTTATGGTAGATCTATAGGGTGCCGCTGGTCAGGTTTCAACAAGCAAGGCTAGACTCTTCTTTCCATTTTGCTTCAATGTCCAGTGGCACGAGTTGGCAGGTTCTGAGTCTTTAAAGGGAAGTGCGTACTTTCTGGTAGGACTTCGGGGACAAGCCCCCCACATTCAGGCTGGAGTTCTTCTTTCCAAAGCCTTCTGAGGCCACCTGTGTTCTGATCTCCCCTAGATCACAGGACCTGGCCTCGTTGACCCCGACTTTGGAGAGAGTATGGGATAGTCTTTGCCTTGGGCAGTGCCAACCCCCTCCATTTGTCCCCATCCGAGGTTTTGTCATTCCTAACCCCTCCTGTGGCCCCACTCTGGGCCTGGAGCCTCCTCATGAGCCCTGAGGCGCCGGTGGCCAAATGTCGGTCATTTCTGCAGCTCTCACCCCTCATGCCTACTGTGTTGACGTCTCATGATGGGGCAGCTCACAGAATTTGGAAATACTTGCTCCCCAAAGCTCGCCAGTGAACTGAATACTTCCCCAAGCCCGTGCTTCTGATTCCTTCCATGAAACTAACTTTCATCTCACCTGGGTTTCCTGGTCACTGCTTTTCTGTTTGATCTGCAAATTATTCACCTGACAGAGTGATTGTCTCCCCTCCAAGCTCTCTTCGTCCGCAGTGACTCCTCCATCCTTGGAGTAACTCTTTTATAAATATTAATAATTTAGATAATTATGGGCCCTACCTGGACTACTTGGGGTTACATCTCCTCACGAGTGTAGACCAAACCCAAGACCTCTGTGTAGGAGCGTTCTCAGGTCAGTGCCCTTCACCAAAGCCCGAGAGCGCTTTGACCTTTAGAATACTTAAGTATTTCCACTGATTTTAAGAACTTATTATATGGCAGTGCAGTGGTTCTCAAACTTGAGAGTGCCCTGGAACCACCAGAGCCTTAGTAAAACCAGATTGCTGGGCTCCACCCCAGAGCTTCCAACTCAGAGGGTTTGGGATGGGGCCAAGAATTTGCATTTCTAAGAGGTTCCCAGGTGACATGATGTTACTGGGGGGAATCAAATCTGGAGAACCACTGTGGTAGTGTAGGTATAAGGTATTAAAATCCCATCTAATATGAGTGTAAGCTAATATCTCCATAAGACAATGATCAGGTTTATGTTGTTCATTCATTCTACAAATACTTGCTGAGCACCTGTTGCTTCCTGGCCAGGTCTTGAGGATGAAATGGTGGCAAGGGTGATCTGAGTCCTGCCCTCACAGAGGATCAGTCAGACCAGCTCTGATGATTCAGTGCACTCAGGATTATAGGAGGGGACGTGCAGGCTGCTCCCAAAGCTCAGAGCAGGAGGCCCAGCCCAGTGTGACATGTGAGAAGCAAATAAGAGAGAGGAGAGTAGTCACGTAGGCCTTCCTGGTGGAAGTGACATCTATGTTGGATCACCCAGCAGAGCGAGACAGGGGAATGTGGGGAGGGATTGTGTTCTAGGTAAAGGAGAGAGCATGTGTAAGGATCTGTGAGAGTTAGGGCATGGTGTGACATAGAAACTAGAAGAAGTTCAGTAGTAGTGGAAGGCATCTGTGTGTGAGAGGAGGCCATGGAGTAGGGAGAGAGGCTGGAGCTGGCCATGGTAACAAGGTGAAGTAAGGGCAGTAGCTCCCCTGGTAGTCCTTGGACCACCAGCATCACCATCACTGGGGAACTTATTGGAAACCCAACTTCTCAGGCCCCATCATGGACCTTTTGGGTCAGAAGCATTGGGGATGAGGTCCAGCCATCTCTATTTTAACAAGCCTCCAGGTGATCTGATGCCACTCAGTTTTGAGGATTGCTTGACTGGAGAAGCAGGCAGAGGCTGGATAGACACTGTAAGTTGTCCTGGGGCATCTGGATTTGATCCCACAGAACGCACATCACAGAATCATTTCTCGGTAAGCATATATTTATTGAGTAAGTAAACAAGTGAAAGAATTTAAACAAAATGGTAATGGGACATACTTGCCTTTCCAAGAAACCGCTTTGGCCTCCTTGAAGAATGCCTTTAACAACACTTCTATGAGTACCTTTATTCTCAGGGTTAGTTGTCGTTTCGTCGCAGTAAGGTCAGAAGGTGAAGATATTGGCCGAGCCTGGCTCCCCATGACTTTCAAATATGTTTATTAAAATATACAGCTTGTGTGGATCAACTTGTGTGGGAAGTAAGGATGTTCGGGCTTGAACATGCTCATACCATAGAAGGACTTGGGATCAGGGTGCTCGGCTCCCTCTTTCTTTGTCTTTCTTGGTATTAGGATCTACCTCTCCTATAGTTTTCCTCTGCTGACAGCTCTAATGGGAGAGGGTCAGAGATGCAGCAGAGACTCTGTGACCAGGAGTCACGTCTTACTCTGCCTTTTCCTGTACCCAATTCTGGTGTCTTCTTCCAGACCGGAAGCCCTTTCTCTGATTCTTGAGAGCCTGTCCTTTCCAGCATGAAGATTGTTCCAGTGCCACTGCCTTCCTGTCTGTCCGCACCATTAACCACCAGGGCAACCCTGCAGGGACTGCTTTGTCTGGTGCTAGAAAGGGTCCTTCCTGCCTACCTGCCCTGCCCACACCCTCAGGGGAGGCTGCATGGGCCCGGCTGGGGACTATAACCTTATAACCTATCACCTGTGCATGGCTAGTTAGACCAGTGATGGTCTTCTATCGCTTTCTGGCCAGCCACGAAGGCCTCCATGCCTGGGCTCATGTCAGGCAAATCAGACTCCTCCCTTGGGAATGCGGGACACACAGAGAATGGGCCAGAGCCGCAGTGCAGGGACAGAGAGCCCAGCACAGGGTGGTTAGGTGGGTTGGGGGGCTGTCGCATGGTCCCACTGTGTCCGAACAGAAACCAATTGCAGCCGAAGGTGCTTGGCAGAGGGAACATGTGGGAAGACGACATAGAGACACTGAGGGAGAAACTTAGGCTCACAGGTTCTTTCCTTTCTGGCTGCCGTCAGGTCAGGTCCAGGTTTCCCGTGATCTGGAGCCACCCCCCACCCCCGCAACCCCACACTCTGTGGCGGCCCGTGAGAGCTTCTCCACCCCCACCCAACAGCATTTTTAAAAAAAAAAACTGGCTTAGAGATCTCTGTATTTTGTAGCTCTTGGCCCCTCAGGGGAAAGTCCCATCATTGCTTGTGTGTGCCTGGGACAGACTGCTTCCGTCCAGAGCCCATCCTGCTGCCACCAGGATGTCCCCCTCCCCAAGAAGACTCTGCTGTGCTCTGGGGCCCCAACTGGTTGGCACCACAGCCCTGCTGGCTGGCTCCATCTTGCTGCCCGGCACCTGTGGGCCCAGCTGCACAGAGAGGCTGGCTGTGCACGCAGGCACATTGGTGTGACCCGTCCTTCTCCACCACTGTGTCTCAGCTGTCTGGGTCCCTGGCTATTGGCATAGACGTGCAACACCACGTGGCTGGGGTCTTTACCTCTTTGCTAAAGGGGAGGCTGAATTACAGTTCCCCTTCAACTAAAAGACCGTATGGAAAGGTTAAATTGTTAGGCATTTCAAGTCAGGCTGGAGGGTTTTGGGGAGATGGAAGATGAGGACTGCGGCCCGTGTGGGGCCACCCTTCAGCCCACGTCAAGACTGCAGGCTGGCAGGCCGACTTTCACGGGCACAGGACCTGCAGAGTCACGTGGGGCTCCACCTTTGCAAACAGCCTGCTTGCTTTAACGTACTGCTGTCTTGAAACGTCTGGTACATCTTAACAACAGGCCCTGCCTTTTCATTTTGCAATGGGCCTTGTGTGTGAAGAAACAAGGTCTGCAAACTGAACCCTGCTCTTGCTTTTCCCTGACACCCACGCAGATCATTCCAGTGCACAGATCTGGGTCTGAGTTCTCCATGTTCTTGTCACAGGCGTTATTCATGTTCTTGTAAGCAAACATCTTTGAGTGCCTATGCTGTACCAGGTAGCTGGCTAGTCCAGGGTCCTCTTTGTCTAGGGGAGGCAATAGATGCATAACTGGAAATCAACCTTCAGGGGTGCCTAATCCGGCCTAGCCATGGAGACAGAAGATCCTTCTTGAAGGAGTAGACATTTGAGTTGAGTGTTGGGTGATTAAAGATTCTCCAAAGACTGGGGGGAAAGATCTAGGCAGAGTCAGCCAGAGCAAAGACATGGAGATAGGGAGTGTCACAATGTGCCTTAGGAGTTTGGAACACTCAAGCAGGACACAGTGTGAGGCCAGGAATAATGAGGCTTCAGGGACCAACAGGGGCCAGATTGGGGGGCCTTTGACATACTCAAGGAACTTGGAATCTTTGGCATCGAGTGGAGAGCCACAGGAGGACTAGTAACAGGCAGGAACGTGATCAGATTTGCATGGCGGATAATCCTTCAGTGGCTGGGGTGTGGCCAGTGGGCTAGAGGCCATGAGTCAGAAGGGTGTCTGTAACATGCTATGCCATTATTGAGGATTATCTTTAGCTAGTCAGACCCAAATTTCCCAGGAACAAGGACCGCGTTTGTCTTGCAGCGGACTTTGCCTACAGATCTTAATTTTGCAAGCCTTGCTTCACTGTTACTGGAGCTCTAATTAAGGCAATGAAAGGCTTGAATGGGGACCAGAGGCATTTTCCCCTCTCTTCATCTTCATGGTGCCAGAAGGCTCTGAGAACCCTTCTCTCTTCTCAGTTGGGATTGGCATCCCTCCCTATTTCTGGGCAGGCCTGGGTGCTGGAAGCGCTCTGTGTCCAGTTACTGACTGCTTGTGTGTGACACTGGGAAAGAATAGTTTCACTGAGTCCTCACTCAGACGGAAGCAGGACAAGCTGGTAGGAGCAAGGGGAAGGCACCAGTCTGAAGATGTGTCTCCAAACTCCAGCCCCATGGTTATTCAGTCAAATACTCATCTCGGGTACTGCTGTGTAGGGACTTTGAAGATGCATTACGGTTGCCAGTCAGCTGGCTCTAAGGCCAGGTGATTATCCTCAGCTGTCCCGGTGAGTCCCCATGCAATCCCACAAGCCCTTAAAAGCAGAGGAGGGTGCAGGAAGATTCCAGGCACGAGAAGGATCAAATATGCTATTGTTGACTCTAAGAGGGCCATGTGCCAGGACCAGACTGGTTGCTGGGTACTAATTTGGAGGAGCCCTGGCAGCCAGCCAGCAAAGTGATGGGGACCTCAGTTCTCTAAGTTTAAGGAACTAGATTCTGATAACAACCTGACTGCACTTGGGAGAGATTGTCCCCCAAAGGCACCAGCAGGGAATGTAGCTCCCTAGGCTGGCTACCCTTCTTCTCCTGGGGAGGCTTTCTCCTGTAAGGTAAGCTGTTACCAAGTGTGAGTGGTACCTTGTCTTTGTAGTCCAATAGCCAGGCTTCTCTGATGGGTGGGTAACAGAGAGACCCAAGCCACAGTTCTAAAACCTGGCTGCCCATTGAAACCTCCTGGAAAGATGAGTGAAAACTCATACTACTAGTTCCCCTCAAGACCCATTCAGTCCCTGACTGATGTCCACGAGTGACGCTCTTGATTTTCTAATAGAACCCCCCAGAGACTGGTGTCCCTGGCACATGGGAGTTTGGGGATCACCGCCTCCTAACATACTCTTTTCCCAAAGTTACGTTCTTTTTCTAGAAAATGAAAACTGGTCTTAAAGTCGTTAAATGTAGACTGCCTCTGGCAAAAAGATCGCATCATCAAAGCTGCGTTATTTAGAGTGGAAATTAAAGATGGCAAACATTCAGAAGAGTTGCAATCCTTTCTACTCACCTTCCATTTCTTTTCCACTAACCTGATTCTATTCTCGGGACTTGGTGGTCCTTCTCATCCTCATCTCTGATTTTAGGATTTACTTCTTGTCCCCTTGTGATTTGGGGGCTATATACACTGGTTTGTCATCAAGCACCATTCAAGATGCTTCTACTCTTTCCCCTTGCAAATGCAATCACTGCTCAGGTGTAGCATGGCAGATGGGAGGCCTTGGAATTGACCTCCTTACCCACAGGGTCTTTGCCATTCTCTCACTTAGCATCCATCTTCTTCTTATCAAGTGGCAAAAGAAAACTATAAATAGTTAAATAACAGTATTGTCACCCACTCGGGAATTCTCCTCTTGTGTCTGTTTTGTCTTACTCGTAAGTACACGGGCTAATTAGCTTCAAAGTCTTTCAAAGTTACAGCTTGTGTTGATGCTAATTTGGAAAACAATGATAAGATTTACATAGCAAACACTTTTCTCTCCATTCCCTTAGTAACCATCCCCAAATCTGAAACAAAATTATCAATCCACGTTGGCCAGAAAGCAACTAAGAATGTTTTTGGACAGATGCTAACAACGGGAATCAACTTCCTCACTTCCACGCTGAGACTCACAGCTGGCTGAGGTTCTCAAGGTAGGAAAATCCAGCTTCCTGCTTCCACACCATTAACTCTGCTGGATTTCTGACTCCATCCAAGAGAAGCTTCTGGGTCCGTCTCCACCCTCGCAAGGCATCAGATCCAGAAGACTTTATCTTCTAATGGCTTGCCACTGACCCTTGAGAAATATCCAGAATATTCTTAAAGGATATTCTTAAGTCCATATGCATTCTGGCTCCCTGACTTGGGCGGGGGAGTTATGGTGTTGAGGGTTGTTTGCAGTCACGTTGGTGAGATCAAGTTGCAGACATCTTTGTGCTGGAAAGTGGATCCAGACATCCAAGGTGGGTGGGGTAGAAGCGGACGTAGGCACGCTGAGCAGAGGCATCCGGGCCAGGCCTGTCTGAAACATCAGTCTTGGCCACCCCATTGCCTTGTCCCCTGCGGGCACTGTGGGCATTGTGTTGTCTCAGTGCCAGGAGAGGAGGTGGATGGGAGAAACCTGACCCTTTCCTGCCAGACACCCGGTGCAGCTGATACACGGCTGGATCCTCTTGCCAGACTTGGCTGGCCTCCCTCTCTGTTCGAGGCAGCATTAAGAAGATTGATTTCTGTTAGCCAGCCATAATGGGGGACTGTAATGGCTGTGAGGGAGACACTTGGCTTGTGGACACCTTGTACGGGTGCCAGTCGCTTCGGGGAGACCAGCTGACAGAGAGCCAGGCGAGGCTTCTCTTTAACTTCTCACTTTTCTGTTTTTTTTTTTTTTTTCTTCTTTTTTCCCTTCTCTTTCCCACTTCTCTCCTGTTCTCCATTTGCTTCTCCCTTTCCATTTCCCATTATCTCCCCATGTGGTTTGGAAATGTTTCATGAAGAAAGGACTCAGAGCTACTTTTAGCTTTGGATGTGGGGTGCTCTCTCTGCACGCCCCTGCCGAGGGCACCCCTGGCGGCTGGGTTTCTGCAGCTTTGCCGTGAGGGGCTCACACCATTTCACTCGACATTCCAAGATGGCTCTCGGGCTCATCTGCAAAGGGCAAGCATTTCCTTATGGAGTTTATTCCCAAGAGGGAGCAGAGAGCTTGGTCGTCTCAGAAGCTAAAGGGTTGTTCCCAGCAACTAGGCTTGATTGTGGCCCAGTTTATGCCCCTGGCAATCTTTTGGGATGAGGAGAAGAGAATTTGGCTTTCGATCGGTGGAGATAGCTAACTGGGCCTGTGCTACCAAGGCACTGTGGTCAGTGAACATCTCCCAGGAAAGGCTGTCTATTCCAAAGCATGGATGGCAGCTTTGGCCTCTTCTTTCTTATACCCCAGGTTGTGCCCAGAGATGCCCAGACCCCTCTGGAACATGCTTGCCAGCCCCAGCCTCCCAATAGTGCCCACAAGCATGAAGACATCCCAGGAGGCGAGACGTGTAGCTGCTTCCCCACATGCGTCCCCACCCCCAGGCAGCAGGATCCTGCTCCCGTTTGCTGCCACCAGCATTCCGAAATGGGGCCAGGCCTCAGAAAAGTCAGGAAACCCAGCCATCACTACCAGGTGGGCAACGTGGTAATCCTCGCTTCCCACCGGGGTTAGTCTCTTTTGGAGCAAGTAGAGCCTTCTCTACGTGGTCTGGCTGGGAGGGACTTTTGGAGGCCATTCAGGCCACTCCCTCAGTCCAGAAAAAAACAGCACCCATAGAGCCAAGGCTATTTTGAGCATTAAGTTCTGGGCATTGCTGTTATCATGGGTAAGGGTGGGGGAAAAGTCAAGTGTACCTGCCATGTTACCCCCAGTCCCAAGTGATTCCCCCAGCCAACATCTCCATAAATACCATTTTAGAGCCTAACCCAGAACAAAGACGGCCGCACACAGCTGAGTGCTGGCCGTCTTTCCAACCTCACGTCAGACTCTTTCAGCTCTTTGCTCTTCACTAGGCTCCGCTCCCACCGCCGCCCCCTGGCCTCTGATAGTTCTGCTTACTGGTTAGTGTTCTGTCCTCACTGATGCCCTCCCACACGGCCCTGGGTGCAGTCGCCCTCCTCATCCCAGCAAAGGCGCCGCTTTCTCAGGCAGTGCTTCACTTTCCACGTGGGTCTCAGTTAGCATCTCTGGGATAATCTTACTTGTATTGTTTAGTTTCTCGAGGGGACGGTCTGTCTCTTCTACAATTTAACATCTATAAGAACAGGGGCTTTGTCTTCTCCTTGTTTCTCTAGTGCTCAGCCTTGGTGCCCAACATTCTATAGGGGCTCAAAAAATACATGCTGAAGAAATCATTGACTAACACCTTGCCTCGCCTCACTGCTGTAGAGACGGGGCAGGGGTGGGAAGCAGTGATAAGTAACATCCTCTGGGGGCCAGAAGCAAGGAGACAGCCCCCACTGGCATGCCCTGGGGCATCATTTCCTATCAGACACTTCTCTCCCATGTGGCTGTGTTGGTTCACAAGTTGGCCCCCATATACGGAGGCCAAGGAGAGGCTGGAGAAAGAGGCGGGCTGCTCCAGATTGGTAGGCGGCAGGTTTCATAAGCAAGAGAACTTACAAGTGAGGCTTGTCTTGGCCCCAAAGTGAGATATCTGCATCTTCCTGCCAGAATTCGAAAACTGTGGTAGAGAACTTAATGAGGTTCAGTCACACATACTGTCCACATGGTCTCAACAATCCTTGAAAACAGCTCCCGCTGTGGGAATAGTGGTTGGACTTGTATTCCAAGGATAGGGGAGGGGATGATGGACCTTTGTCGCCCAGGGTCTGCCTCAACCAGCTGTCACATCCTCAGTGACCTCCTGCAACAGGCAGATGTTGACTTCCTCCCCTTCTCGGTCTCTTCCACAGGCTCTCTGGGTGCTGCCGGCATCTGCATTCTTGCTCCCTCCCTTGTGCTAAGTCATGAAGCAAAGAAATGATGCAAAGAATTTACTCTCCAATTTAGCATACAAACTTAAAACTAAATTCTTAACTCAAGGCAGAATAATGACATACCATGATACTAATGCAATAGAGAGGAAAATTGCTTTATTAATCTGTAAACCCCTTCTAAGGAGAGCGAATCCCGTAAACTGAAAGGCCCTTGTGCCCTCCCGAATCCCTGATAGGCTCTGGTCCACATGGGTAGCTTGGAACAAGAACACAGAATGTTATCTCTGAGGCCGTTTCTATTTCTGCCAAGTAATCACCTCCTTCATCACTGCTGAACCCTTGGGGAAGTCTCCGTCACACACAAATGCTGTGTGAGAATGGTGAGTATGGGAGTGTGTGTGTGTGTGTGTGTGTGTGTGTGTGTGTGTGTACAGAGGGAAGGCCAAGTCTGTGTGAGTCAGTTTGGTACCTCAGTTTGGTACCTTTGGATATTGCGGACGTCCATGCCTTGATCTCATGAAGCAGAAGTTAATGACTTAGCATTGAAATCTCTTAAGCCCTGCCCATGCTTCCTTAGTTCTAGCACCTCCATCAGTGGCTTGACCCCAACTGCCAGCTTTGGTGCCCAGGGGCTTTCTCTGGGACACTGGAGGGCCCTCCCCCGATCCTCAGGCAGCTGGAAGTGCCGTGGAGTTGGTGTTCCCCACCCTGGTGGTCTGACCTGATGTCTGGGGAGAATTGGTAGATAAATACCCCAGCTTCCTTGCTTCCTTTGGGTCGGATAACTCTTAAGTACGTGTTCTACACTGTGCAGGATAAATCCCTAGTCACCCACGGTGGTGACTGTCTTGATCGTACATTGGGATTGGCTGCCTCGCCTTTGTTGTTTGGCTCCCCCACCTCACTGATCCACGTTTCCTTTCTGTCTGGCCTTAGTGAGGTCCCTAGAGTCTGAGCAGAGTCTGAAAGGGTATCTTACTCAAGTGACTTAGTGGGGAGAAGAGAGAGGCCTGTAGGAAAGGGCAGGGGAAGGGGGCTGAGCAAAGCTGTGGTCTTGGTTGGAGACTGGCTTCAGCCAAATCCCTTGGAAAGCTCTGGAGTACTAATAGTACGAGTTGGTCTATCCTGGAGTCAAGAGCTGGCCTTTAACCCCCCATTTCAGTTAGACATTTCCCGAAGATTGTCCTGAAGGGTGGGAGAGAGCAGGCAGATCCTTCCAAGTGAGTCAGCGCCCATTTGGCTAAAGGCAATGCTCCAGAAAAGGGCTCAACTGAGCTGCTGGCAGCCAGCATTCCCAGCTGGGGGTTGGGTGCACCGGTCAGTAAAGTGTTCCTCTGGATGGGCTCTTATTCTAATCTTTGTCTCTGGATCTGACTCTGGGGTACGGAATAAGAGAAATTTATCTAGATCTCCAGGGGAAGGGAAACCTCAGATTCCTTCATAGTGTGTTCAAGTTTTCATTTGTTTATTTGGTCCTGGAGGTCATTCTGGATAATTGGTGGAGCTATTCAGACAGTGAGTCCTTCTCTCTCCATCATTCTTTCTGTGTGGAATGGCACGTCCCCTCCTGGAGTGATCCAACCTCTCTTTTCCATTCTCCTCATTCTGCTATGGATGTGCGGCTCTGCATCTGCCCTAACCCCCCTCTTTCCCACATCAGGTCTATGTAGAGAGCACTAAAGGCTGAAGACGGCATGAATGCCAGGTGTTACCAACATGGCAGCTGCTTCTTCAGCAAGCACTTGCCCATGCAGTCTTCTGTGGGCAGAGATATCTGTGGTGTAGTAGGACTGGGTCTCTCACCCACCTCCCTAGAAGTAGCCTACCGCTCTGGGATGCCCTACACCACAGGCCCCTCTGTGGGGCCTGGATACCCCTGAATCCTTTTGAACTCCTGGCCCTGGAGAGCCAGATTCTGTTTTCCACAATTCCAGTCAGCAGCTGGTTGGGGAAGAAATATAAGAAGAAATATAATGTAGGCTACATATTTTCTAGTAAACACACTAAAAAAAGATTAAGAAAACAGGAAAAGTTCATTTTAATAGTTTAATAAATTGTGTTATATTATAAAGTTAACATGAAATCAATAGAAAAACTATCAATGAGATACTACATTTTTTTCATACTAAATCCTTGAAAGCTGGTGTCAATTTCAGTATATTTGATACTGAAAGTACATTTCAATTTGGACTGGCCCCATATCGAGTGCTTGGTAACCACGTGTGACTAATGAGAACCACATTGGGAAGCTGAATTCTAGAGGCTCTGGTAGTAACCTGGCCTGACTACAGGGGTCCAGGCTGGACCAGGAGACAAGCAAAGCTGTATGGTGTGGGGTAGCTGGGTTGGTTGAAGTCGGAGGGTGGTGGTTAGGAGTAGGTGAAGGAGGGGCTGCTGCAAGCCTGGCTGGTCCTGGGCCAAGAGGGGAGTTAGCAGAGCTGGGAATAGTAGAAGTGGGGCCATGTCTGGTGCTGGTGGCTCTCCAGACTGGGTGGAGATAGGGCCCAGGTGCCTCGGGTGGTGAAGGAGGTTTTAGGCCAGTGTTTTGTTTTGCTTTGTTTTGTTTTTTAAAGATTTTATTTATTTATTTGACAGAGCGAGCACAAGCAGGCCGAGCATCAGAGGGAGAGAGAGAAGCAGGCTCCTCACTGAGCAGGGAGCCTGATGGGGGCTCGATCCCAGAACCCTGAGATCACGACCTGAGCCGAAGGCAGTCGCTTAACCAACTGAGCCCCCAGGCACCCCTGGGCCAGTGTTTTAAAGGCCCGTGAAACCATCCCCGATGCTGGCAGGAAGAGGAGCAGACAGACAAGCCAGGGCACACGTGCCCATGCTATTTGGGGAACAGGACTGCGTTTAGATGAGATGAGATCAGAGCCAAACTTGCCGGTCTGTGGCTTGTCAATTAATCGTTAGAAAAACCAACCATCCTCAGTTCTGTTTTTTTCTAAGATTTCAAAAGGCAAAAAGTTTAAGTAGCGTGCTTCTCATTGCATTATCAAGTCGATGGTGTAGTTGTTGAAAACGGCCCACGTTTTGTATTGACCCTCTCATAAAGCACTTGTGGATTTTACCATTAATAAGTCCCCTTTGGTCCTCCCTCCAATTAGTTGTGTGATCATCTAACTGTATTTTGATCTGGACTGTGTTTCTTGTTATAATGTTAGCATTTCATACTTTGGACTCTCTGTGCAGAACAAGATAAATTGCCTTCATTTCTTCTCCTTGATTAACCACTCAGAGCATTCCATAAACAGAAGGATTGTGAACTCTCAAGCTCCTGCTAACTGACTTTTGAGCAGAGTATATACTCACTTTGTTTTTCAGATGGGTAAGCCGAGGCTTTGAACAATTACTGGACTTGTCCCATTAACTCACTTTTTTTAAAAAAAGTAAAACCCAAAGAGTTTCCTTCATAAAAAGACGTGGAAGCGATTAGTAACTGTGATTTCCAACTCTCACTTCCGGCAAAATTCAGTCCTTCAAACGACTGAATTTTGTAAAGAAGAGACTTTGTAATTCTCTGCTGTACCCCAGATTCTGACATATTGTGTGCCCTCAAGAAATACTTTGTAGTAAATAGATGACTTGTATCATCTCTTCATTTAGTCTTAGCTGGTGAAGCCTCTTATTGGTTTAAAAATATTTCTAAGGTTAATATTTGAAAGCAATAGTTGCTCACGTAAGCTTTTCTAAATGGCAAATCCTTTTTGGAAACAATTCAAAACATACAAAACAGGTATACACACACACACACACACACACACACAACTGGATGAGGTGAGATACACATACAGCCTATGGGAAATCTAATACTGTTTTCTCTCATTTCTTCTGCAACTTGCCCTTCCACGGGACACGGGGTCTTGAAGACCTACTCACATTAAGCCCTGATACATGCACATCACTCTTTCTACCCTTGTATTATCTTTAGTTGTATGGCTGGATCAGAGTTTAGTCTTCTCCTTAATTAATGGCTTCTAGGTTATTCTCAGTGTTGTGCTATTTTAAAATTTGCTGCACCAAACATCTTGGCTCAAGGCCTCCTTATGTGCCTCCATAGTTTTTTCTCTAGATTAGTGCTGAGCAGCGAACAGCAATTCACAGAGACGCCCAATTTAGGTTTTCTTAGATACTGCCAAAATGCCCTACAGAATAAAACTGCAATTTATACTTTTACTGCCCATCTGCCCACATCCTTGCCTGCATTTATTATTAACAAACATTTGTTTTTACCAGCCTGTCGGGTGAAAAATGATATATAGTTCATCGTGAGGAGGTAACTTTACTATGGCAGGTATATACAAAATAATGAATAGAAGTACATATATATGTATATATGCGTGTATAACACACAATTTAATTATTAATACCTACCACTCTGTTGAATATTGATGTTGCCTTAGGAACATCTTCCCAATAGTGTGACTGTAATTCGTTCATTTTTGCTCCTGTATAAGAATAGACCTAAATTTATTTATTTTTTTGTTTCACAATGATGGACATTTGAGCTGTTTGCTTGTTTTTTCCTATTATGAATTGCTCAACCGTGAACTTCCTTGTGCATATTTTCTGGTGTGCATGTGCGTAAGTGCTGCCGAGATATACCCCGCTGTGAAACTGCTCAGTCCCGGGGTGTAGTGCAGATCGTTAGCTGTGCACCACGTCCGTTCTTTCCATCTGCCCCCATGCTGTCCAGCCAGACATCTCTCCCAGCCACCCTTTTAGTTGCATGTAGCTATGCAACCGAGTTCTCACCAATGGAATCTCAGTGGTTCCCATTCTGCTACTCTGGGATCAGAGCTTGAAGGCTATGATTGTACCTCCTCTGTGCTCTCTTCTTTCTTCCTACAGCCTAAAACCCAAACGTGGTGGTGATCCGACTTCAGCTTTGCAGAAAACAACAGAGTCCTAGATGCTGGCAGAGCAATGGCTTAGAAAGAACCAGCTACCTGAATGATCATGAGGGTCAAAGTAGTCCCACTGAGCAGGATGGTAAACTTTGGGGCTAATATGTGAGACAGTAACACATTTTTTACCTTCGAGCCATTTTATTGTTAGTATCTGCATTATGGCAGACTGTATTTACTCTGATAGGTAAGAAAGCACATGCTCGACTCCCCCGAGTGATGTCATACTCCTATTCAGAATGTTTGAACCCACTGATACTCCCATTAGCAATGTATGAAAGCTCCCATTGCTCTGTCTCCTATGAACTCTAGTTGTTGTCTGAAAAGTCTATTCGGATCTTTCCCCCTCTTTAATACTGGGTTGCTTTTAAAATTATGGTTAAATACATAGAATATAAAATTTGTATTATAACCATTTGAAGTGTACAATTTGGCGGCATTAATTACATTCACAATAGTATGCAACCATCACTGCTATCTATTTCCAAAACCCATTCATCACCCCAAATAGAGACTCTACCCATTGAGCAATTTCTCCCCATACCTACTTCCCTATAACCTCTAATCTACTTGCTGTCTTTCTGAATTTGCCTACCTGAGGTATCTCATATGAGTAGACTCATACAATATTTGTCCTTTTGCCTGGTTTAAAAATCAGGAACATGTCAGGAGTCTGTGTGTCATCTTTGTGTGGGTGCCACGCCAATCCCCATATAGAGAATAATGCATTTTTTGCCTTGAAATCAATCCTTTCAATTTTAGTGTATTTTCTGCCAATGCAAGGAATTGAGCACTTTTCAAAGAGTTTATTTCTTTCTGGTTTGTACAAGTTCTTGATACAATCTGGATGTTAATTCTTTTTTTTATGTTAATTCTTTTTAAATTAAATGGGCGGCAAATATTTTCCCAGTGTGTGGCTTAACTATGTTTATGGTGTCTTTTAGTACCAAAGTTTTTCATTTTATGCAGTCAAATATGCCTATATTTTCCTTTGTAATTTGTGCCTTTTGTGTCCTGTTTATGAAATCCTCCACCATCCACTCCGCATCATTAAAATATTATCCTATATTTTCTTTAAAAATATTTTGAAACTTTTGCTCTTCATAATTGTTTTTGATTGACTGGAATTGATTGTGTTGGGTGTGAGAGGAGCTTAATTTTATTTTTTCAGGTTGTCTCAGCAACATTGATCGATCGGTTGATTTTTTCCCCCAGTACTTTGTAATGCTTTCCTTGACATGGATTTTTCCTCCACATTTTTTCCATATTTTTAAAGTTGTGCTGTCCGTTCTGTTTGTCCTCAAAATTTGTTCTTGCCTTTTGCCTTTGAATTTTGTGTCAAATTGTCAAATTCTTCAAAAATATTGTGGGTACTTTTCTTGTATTTGCACTAAGTTTATATTTAAAGTTAAAGAGAATTACCGTCAGTTTCCTTACAAACATAGTATATCTCCCCCATGACTTACATGGTCTTTAAAAATTTTATTTATTTACTTATTTGTTTGAGAAAGAGAAAGAGAAAGAGAAAGAGAGAGAGCGAGCAGGGGGAGTGGCAGAGGGAGAAGGACAGAATCTCGAACAGACTCTGCACTGATCACAGAGCCTGACACTGGGCTCCATCTCCTGACCTTTAGATAATGACCTGAGGCAAAATCTTAAGTTGGACACTTACTTACCAGATTGAACCACTCAGGCATCCTTACCCTTAACAATTTTAAAGCATGGTTGACTTGACAACATCTAAAATTATCCAGCATCTCTGCCTGCTTCCTGAATGGTATCTGGGTTTTAGAACACTTTTAGTTCTTAAACTCCTAACTTAGATGCTGCTCTTGTTCAGTATTTTAGTATTACCTTGCTTTTATAAACTCCAAGGATTGACCCACATTGACCTGTTCTTTTACTCATTATTGTGTCCTTCATCTTACTTTGCTTTTCTGAGTTCATTTCCCTTATTCCTGAGCTATTTCCTTAAGTAGGTCTCAAAGATAGCACCTGGCTGGTAAATTCCCTTAGTCTTGCTTTCAGTCTTAAAAAAATTTTAGCTGGGTATGGGATTTTAGGTTACATAACATTTTAAGTGTACAGTTCTTTTCTTTCTGTACCAAACATTTTGCTGCTTGGAAGACAAGTAACTTGTCTTTCTGCTCTGATGGCTTTTAAGATGTTTTTCTGTCTTTGGTGTCCTGCAGTACATTATAGTTTGCCTGGTCATCGATAGGTTTTGTTTCTTCTACTCAGGACTTCTAAAATCTGTGTTTCCTCAATCTGAATAATTCATTTCCTTCATCAGTTCTAGAAAGTTATCTGCTATTTTTCCTTAATATTGTTTATCTTGCCCCTCCCAATATTCCTTCTATGATTCTCTCCTAAGTATTTAAAAAATGATGGCCTTCTCTATGCTGCAGTCATATTTTCAACCTCTTTTTAATGTTTTACATCTCTTTACTTTTCTCCTTTGCATTATAGTTAATTTTCTCAGATTTACCTTGAAGTTCAGTGAACCTATTGGGGATACAGAACCTCTTCACCTATCCAGCTAGTTTTTAGTTTCCTTTTCTATATGCTTCTCTTTCAAATCTATAGGTTTTTTTTAATAGTGTCTTATTCTTTAAAATATTGATATTTAAAAGACTTTCTTTGCTAGTTCTTAACTCATAGGAGTCTAATCCTGTTTGTTTTGCCTGCTGAGTTTTGCTCAAGGTAGGTAGATTGATTCTTGTGTCCTGTGATTTTGGATTGTGAGTTCACGTCTGGCAGGGCTTTATCTGTGGAAATCTTGTGGAAGAGGTGTGCTTTTTGCTTTTCCCCTGGCCAGTCCATTTACAACTGATTTTTTTCAGTAGAGTTCTTGCCTTTGGAGATGTAAAACTAAGTAGTATGTATCTGAACTCAAACCGAGGTAAGTGAGAGCCGTGATAGGAATTCTGAGGGGAACTGTCCAGGCTGAGGGGCAAGTTTCTTTCCTCTCCTCTGTGAGAGTGGTAAATGTTCTCTCAGTCCGTTCTTTCAGTGGAGCTGTTGCAACTTGAAGCCTCAGCTTTCTGTGGTGATTGCCATTCCAACTTTCGGCCTTGCATTCATTCCAAGCCTTGTTTCCAATTGACGTACATTAAAATTCAAGCTATTAGATTTCCCAGAACAGGGTCTAACCCCCACCCACACTGTGGGGTAAGCTCCCACATTTATCATTCAGGATTTTAGTGCTTCTTTGTTTCTAGGCCCTTGGGAATACTTCTTCTAAGCTTGGCAATATATTGAGAAGCAGCTATTTTACATATTATTGAGTTCTCCTAGCTGTGTTTAGCAAAACGTTTTACTGGTTAACTTATAATATTACCATGAATGAAAATTATTCTTTTACTCTTTATTTTTCTCTTTGTTTTAGGTGTTGTTATTATTATTATTTGCCAATATGAGTCTTTTAAATCAAGAGTCAGTTCATTTGTATTTGTTACTGGAAGTGATTATGTACTTTCTTGTAAATTCTTATTGTTTAAACAATAAATTCCATTCTATTTATTTAACATTTTTCTATTCATTTTTTTAAAAACATAGGGGTATATTTTGTTTTTCTCTTTTCTAGTATTTTCAAAGCACACATATTTCTTTAAAGTGTATTTGTGAAAACTTTTAACTATTTAAATTGGTTTTAAAACAACTTTAGTTTTTAAAAAGATTTTATTCATTCATTGGAGAGAGATAGAGAGAGAGCACAAGCAGCAGAGGGAGATGGAGAAGCAGAGTTTCCATTCAGTGGAGACTCTATGTAGGGCTTGATCCCAGGATCCTTAGATCATGACCTGAGCCTAAGGCAGATGCTTAACTGACTGAGTCACCCACACACCCCCAACTTTAATTATTTTAAAGCAATTTCAGTATTTGTAAGATTTGAGCATTAAAAAAAAAAAAAAAACCCTCTTCTGAATCCCACCCATAGGAATTTCAACATAGCTGTGCTATCCCTCCTAAAACGGCTCTTCTCTTTGATCTTAATTAATATAGTTCGAGTTACTAGATTTAGGGTTTTGTAATTAGAATTTTTAACAACATGTATATTCTTTATTGAGACTATTTTTGACATTTCAACTCAATTTATAAGTGGTTTGCAAACATTTAGACTTTGATTTTATTACTTGTCACCAAACTTCATCTCTTTGTCCTTTGGATATATTTTCAAGTAAATTTTTTCTGAATGTTTACAAGTTTTCTAGTACCTGAAAATGTAAATTAAAACATTTATTGCTTTCATCTTCTGGAAATACATTTTTTGTGTGTCAAAAAGTATAGTTTTCCCTCATAAAACTCTATATCTCTGATGCCATTTCCTTTTGGAACTTAATGTCATCAAGTTAACAATCTTTATTCTACTGTAGGCAATCTATTTGTTCATGTGTGTCCATATACAGATGTAAGATTTCATTAAAAAACATCCGTATGGTTCAAAGACATTACCTAGATGTGACTATCAGGCTTTTATTCAGCTAAGATGGGTTTGATTCCTTCATAGCTCTGCCAAGACTTCCATGGCATTTGTACTGATATCCTTTTTAAGAATGCTCCTTGGGGGCACATGGGTGGCTCAGTTGGTTGAGCAACTGCCTTCTGCTCAGGTCATGATCCTGGAGTCCTGGGATCAAGTCCCACATCAGGCTCCCTGCTCGGCGGGAAGTCTGCTTCTTCTGCTGACCTCTCTACTCTCATGATCTCTCTCTCTCTCAAATAAAGAAATAAAATCTTAAAAAAAAAAAAAAAAAGAATGCTCCTAGGGACTCTTTCAAGTCCCCCATACTTTGCAAGTATGGACATAATTTTATATGTGTTGGTTCTCAATTTTCTGTCTCCCAATGTTTTTCCTTTTTCTGTCTATTTTGTATTCACTCTTGGAAAGATTCTGCAGTCTGTCTTCTCTATCATTCATTCATTGCTCGACAGCTCACATCTGCTCTTCACTCCTACACCAATGTGATGATAGATCCCAACACTGCATGGTTTCATTTCCTGAAAACGCTTCTCTATTCCCTTCCCTTTTCTCATTCCATTGTCTTTTCTGCTTAAACTCTTTCTTGTAAGCTTGTTCCTTTTACATGGAGTTTTCATGCATGCCAAGAAGCTTCCTGAAAATATCTCTTGACTGTACAGAGCCTCATTTTCAAAGGGATGCTCTCCTCTGGGTCTTGGAGGTGCTGCTCCTGCTCTTTATTCTGAAGTATTCTAACAGACCATGGATGTCTTGACTCTTCTTTGAGACTAACTAGTTCTTGCTGTTTTTTGATAGGCAGGATGAGTAGATTGGCCTTGGGCCGTCCATCTCTCTCTTACTTGATGGTTGAATCATCTGTTTAGATCTACACTGGTCTACAACCAGCCAATGTCCAACTGCCAGTTGCCAGCGGGTTTTATCGAGTGTCTATCCATTCTACTAGGTGGCGTCTTTCCCTCACCACCATCCTGACTCTCTGGTGTTCTGATCCTATGTGTCATAGGAAAACAACACTCAGAAGACTGCCCAACTTCCATAGTTATTACTGTGTCTTCTCCAGTTTCTTGGCCATTCTTCACATCCGGTACACTGTGTTTTCACCAGTCCGTCTGTCTGCCCAGTCGCCTTTCTCATTCCTGGGTATAAGAAGACCTTGGGGGAAGGGAGGAAGTTGGCCAGAGAAAACTGTTCTTCATTTGGTGTGAAGCTGGAGCAACAAAATAAAGAACATTTACTCCATTCCCTGGTTAGTAGAGATCTTGGGTGTCTGAGTCAGGTATTGACAGAGCGGGAATTACAACATATCTTCTTATCTATTTCTTTAAAGCAGGTTCTCTTCATAGAGGAGAACTTGGCATATGTCATACATGTGCCTGATAGGTTGTTCTCCATCCGGCTTCATCTGCCTTATAAGTATTGTCAGTGCCTTCCACATCCTGACAATTAGGTTGTCTGTCAGTGTTCATTCACTTCGTTAGTGGGAGTCTTCATATTTGTCTGTTTACTGGGATGTGTTCCTGAGAAGCAAGGAAATGCTTGCTGGAAACCTCTAGCCAGAGGCCATTTTATACAGAAAGTCCCACAATGCATTTCAATGTCTCTCTTCCCAGGGAGACCATGAGATCCTTAAGGGGAGTGACTGAGTCACAAACATCACTGAGTCCCTAGCACCTTGCAGGCTTCCAACACAGCACTGCTGTACAATACATGTTGAAAGAACGAAAGAGAAAGGAAGCTTCTTGTTATTTGTCTATTACCCATTGTTAAAATGTTTTAAATGACTCGTAAATGGTTCACCTGCTTCTCCAAAAAGAATCGAGGACAATATATATTGCAGATTAAGAATCAAATTAAAGGTAGCTTGGGTCATGGAGCGTATAACTAAACCTTTCATTTATGCAGTTAAGTAATATTTAAAAAGAAAAAGATGGGACAAGGGAGCAACTTAATATCTTCTTGTGTACAAGATAGCCATATCATCATCCTCAGGATGGCTACGGTTTGTCTACGTGCTTTACAACTGGGTAGAAAGAGGAAAACAGGCTTAAACTACAACAGAGGGGATGTGGGTTAGTGGTGAGCAGGTGCTTCCTATAGGGTGGCTTTATAACATATAGAATTATCAGGGGAAGTTGTACAATTACATTCCCTTGAAGTGTTTGTCAACCTTTTAGACAGACTGTTTAGCGGTGGGGGTGAATTGGGTGGTTGCCCCAACCTTCTAAGCAAAAGGGCTTGTGAGCGCCAGAAGAAGGGTCAAATTACCCTTGGGTTCCTGGGACCCCTTAGCTGCTGGCTTGGAGGCGAGCATCTGTGGCTTTGAAGGACTGACTTCGTGATATCAAATAGCTGGGTGATTAATCAGGAAAACAAGTGAGCGTTTGACATCACAGAGAAAAACAAAGTAGCCAAGAAGATGCTTTGGGGAAAAAAGGCACCAGGCTTGGATTGCCCAACCAATGGTGCTTTCAGGGATATTTGCAAATCACAACCCATTGCAAGCGAAAGATCAATTTGCTGCACAGCTAAATTAATATTTAACTTGCTCAAGAAAAGTCAATCCCTCGGGTTATTAGAGAAATTAACAAAAGCCCTAAACTGATGATATTCTTACCTGAACCACCAGCACACTCTCAAAGTCATCAATGCTGTTTTCCTTGCCCCTTCTGATTTGATGTGTCCCAATCCCACCCCAATCCAACCAACCCTTTCCTTTAACCCCTCTTCCTTCCCCCTTACCTCCTCCTGTTCTTGCCACAGAACCTTTTCTTCCAACAAAACCTGGTTTTGATGCCCTTAAATCAAAAAGCTGCCAGAACAGAGGTGAGGTCTGCACCTCCCCCTTCCCCGCCCTGACTGTCCCCTGAGATGAACTGAGAACACAGTTTTAAATACCTGGACAAGAACAGCGACTCTCAAGCCTCCGTGTGCAGCAGAATCAATTGGCATGGGGGCCATAGAATCATATTTGTGGGTGTCCCTATTGACTTAAAAGCCTCAGGGGTGAAGCTTGGGGGTTTAGTAGACCTTAAGTCAGAGACTCTTGTGTTATTTGCCTAGTACAGGTGAAAGACCCTGGCAGAGGTCTCCTTGGGGTCCCTGTGCTTATGATCTGCTGGGGTCCTCCCAGGAGCAACGTTTTGCTGTTGGACACTGGTCAGTTCTTCTTCAGGCAGGTCTGGAAGAGCCACTCAGTACCATCCAAAGAGATGTAGCATGAGATCGTGGGTGGGAGTGACCAGCTGAGGGACATCAAGACTTCCAGGCAGAGGAGGGGTTTGGCAAGAAGCAGAGGGCAGGAAGCTCAACTCACTCCATTTAAGGGTTGCATGGAAACTTCCAGGGCAAGGCGTGTATGCAGACGGTGTATAAACAGAAGCCATTCTCCTCATGTCTAACGGCACTAACACCCTTTAACTGCCGGTTGCTTTAGTCTCCACCTGACATGCTACGGCCTCTTTGTCACCCTTCCCGCTGTACTGTAAGATCCCTCAGAGCAGAGCCCGT
Organism: Mustela nigripes; assembly: GCF_022355385.1. Lineage (NCBI taxonomy): Eukaryota > Metazoa > Chordata > Mammalia > Carnivora > Mustelidae > Mustela > Mustela nigripes. Next base: position 91,490,916 of record NC_081558.1, read on the forward strand.
GTCTGCCATGTCCCCACGTGGCAAGGGCCTGTCTGGCTCATCACAGGTACTGGATAAATATTTGTTGAGTAAGTGGGTGGGTGTGTGACTAGCCAGGTGCAGGGAAAGGGGAGCCTGGGGGTGGGGGGTGGGGATGGTGAGGGGATCAGGCTGGCTGAGCCGCTCAGGCCCAAAAGCAGGTTTCAGGGAGCCCATAGAGAAGTCTGGATGCTATGCCAGAGTGGTTGGTCTGTCTTTAGCAGACAGTGAGGAGCCACTAGTTTTCTGTGCTGGGAAGAGATAAGATCAAGTTTGGCTTGAGAAAGATTAGGTTGGCAGCAGAGTGCAGAAAGATTAGTGGGATAGAAGGATAGAAGCTGGGCCGCTGTTCAGACTATCTGGTTGTCCAGGGTAAGGAGCATGGCGGGAACTGGGACAGGCTCACGGCTTTGGGACAAGGGCACTGGAGGGAGATGTGGCAGAGGTGGGCTCTGCAGGACATGCCTCTCAGAAGTCTGTGACCTCGTGAAGAAGATAAGAGTCAGACTCCTCCCTCTGTCTAGGAGTGAGGGGATGGCTGGCCATAGAGCAAGGAGCTGTCCACAGACATAGAGAGCAGATGGTCCAGGGACAGAGCTGGTGAGGGGGCTTCTGAGAGCTAAAGAGGGATCAGGAAGAAGTGGTAAGACAGGAGGAACAAGGGAACCCTGGGAAGGGAGGCAAGGGCTGCAGGAGAGCTGCTGGTCACCCATGTGGGAGGGTGCTGGGGATCCATGGTGGTGATGGGTGACCAAGGCTGGGTCGTTCCCATGGGGACAGTTCCAGAGATGTTGGGACATGTTGGTGGTGCAGAGCAGGGCAGAGGGCAGCCAGCATGGCGGTTGAAGTGGATGATGAGGGAATGGAGACAGATGGAATCCCCCCTTGCAGGTGCGGAGGCAGGGTGGGATGAAGGGTGGGGGGAGGGGAAAGCAGCATGAAGGAGAGCAGGGGGGCGGGGGGGGGGGGGAGGGAAGTAAAGCAGTGTCAAGACAGGGAGATGAGTCTGGCTGTGACTGAGGGGGTGCAGCCCCAGCAAAGGAAAGACTACACACACAGGTGGGAAATGGATTTAGCAGAGCTTGGGGAGGACAGAGAGTGCTCAAGTGGTCACCACATCTGCCCATGGTTAACTCACTCACTGACAGCTCTGGGGAGGGCTTGGTGGGGTAGAGGCTTTTGTTGCTGTTAGAGGAGGCCACCTAACAAATCCTCCCTGACCCTGTAGGACCAGGCCATCATCAAGTCTGGGGTGGGGGTGATGTGGTGAGGACATGTCTCCAGCACAACATGACAGTCTCAAGGTTGGTTCTTGATCTAGAACACTGGCTACCTCCAGAGACAGGAAGAGAAAGCAGAGCCGTGGGAGCTGGGCTTGGGAGAGTCACTCTTACCTCCAAGGTCCTGTCCCCTTGCTGCTGTCTGTTCAAGTTCTTCCAACCCATTCTCAAGGTTTCACCCACAATCAGGGGCCTTTTCTCTGTGCCTCACCTTGCAAAGCCCTTTGCTGTCCCTCCTCCCAGCCCCATGTGGCCACCAGTGTCTCCCACCTGAGTTGACTCTTGGGGTCAAGCTCTCCGTGGACGTTCACAGAATGTATTCAGAAGTGAAAACTAAGCACAGCCAGAAACTTGTGAAGGGTTAGGGCAGCAAGGAGTTGGGCAGAAAGCATATCCAGGGCCCTGCTCACACCTTCTCTGAACCTCATTCATTCATTCATTCATTCATTCAACAGATACATGCTATCACCTTCTACGGGCCTGGCACTGTTCTAAGCACTGGACTTTCTGTAGTGAACAAAACACACACGAATCCCAAGAAAGGAGACCCTCTCTGTTCTAATAAGGAGAGACCCACATTAAACAGAATTAATAAAAGACATACCCTATTAGAAGGTGAAGAGCTATGAATAGGAGCGGTAGGGTGTCCCTTCCAGTTGCGCTATTATGGGTAGCCAGGGTATGTGTCGTTAAGATGAAATAAGAGGAGAAATGATCACTTAAAGCTCATCGAGTCCCGGTGGGCTGTAAGGAAGGGTATGAGCCTGAACTGACTGCTTCACTAGTATCCCTAGGCCCCCGCAAGGGGAGCGGGGCAGGCCCGTGCGCTTCTCCGAGAGCACCACGAGGGGGAGCCCGGACCCCTCCTAGCGCCTTCCAAGCCCTCCCGCACAGCCTAGCAAGCAAAAGTTTTTCTTAAACTAACAATGCCTGTGTAAGGAGGTGCTCGCGCCTGATTGGACGGGGGAATTTTGCAGGTTTGATTCCTTGATTGGACAGGAGGTGTTAGGGGTGGAGAGAGAGCTGATGGTGGGGGATCCCGCTCCCTCCCCCGTCAGTCTGGCCGGCTCTGTCCTTTCGTAGGCTCCGCTATAGCTCGCAATGTGACACCAGGACGCACACACACTCGCGCGCTCTCCCCAGCTCACACTCCTTCGCCCTCTCTCTCACATACACGCGCACGCACACACCCACCTCTCCCATAAACACACACACACACATGCACACCCACACCCACGCGCGCCCGTACCGCCCCACGCGCGCACACTCCCGCCCACGCCCACACAGCGCTCCGGGGAGTCCGGTCCCAGCGAGAGCGCGAAAGGATACGGAGAAGCCACCGGCGGGGAGTGCAGCGGCGCCCCGGGACGCGGCGCCCTCCCCGCGCGGCCGCCTCTGCTTGGGTTCGGCCTGGGGGCCGCCGGCCGGCGATGGCCCCGGATTGCCTGCTGCTGCTCCTCCTGGCATCCGCAGTGGCCGCGATGGAAGGTAACGTAGCTTCCGCGGAGCAAGTTGGCGGCTGGAGCTTGCATCCCCGGGCTGCTCTGGCGGCTTCAAGGCGTCCGCCTCCCGCGACCCGGGGGCACCGCTGTTGGGGAGCCCCGGCCGCGGCGGAGCGTGAGGCTGGGGCGGCACCCCTGGCGCGCCCCCCGGCTGGCTCCCAGCGCCCGCAGCCGGTTCGCGGAGCCCCCGGCCCTCCCGCGCCCCAGCGCTCCCGGGCAGCTCGGGTCTCCCGCAGCCTCGGCTTGGCTCCGGGAGCGCGGAGCCCGCTGCATTGCGGTGCAGGCTCCTAAGCTCCAGGGGCGCCGGGCTTTGGGGACCAAGGGGCTTCTCGGGCTCTCCAGCCCCTGGAGTGCGGACGCCTATCGGGTCCCCTCCTGTCCTGGCCACGGATGCGCGTAGGTGGCCATGTGCCACCTCTCCTTTTCCTCTTTTCCTCAGCTCCGGCTCCACGGGCTCCGGTACTCTGGGCTCCGCGGGCTAGCGCCGAGCGCTGAGGCCAGAGGAACTCTGCCCCGATGCCCCGAAAGTGGCTGCTGAGAGGGGCTGAGTTCACTGCCGTACCCTCGGTGGTCCGGGAGCCTGTGGAGCTGCAGCTTTCCTGGGTCAAGTCGGGGCGAGGCGGACACCTTTGTCGTCTCTTAAGCCTGGGAACGGGGATGCGGTGGGTGGGTGATGTGTGTGGCCGAAACTCGCCCGGCATCGCCTTCGCCCGGGAAGGGAGACTCGCGGGTTGGGAGACGACGGGCAGTGACACTCCCCCTGCTACTTAGCCTTGGCTGAGCCTCGGGCAGCGGCCGGGCCAGCGCGCCCCGCGGGCACGGCGCGGGGCGCAGCGGGGAGCACCCGCGCTCGGCTGCGCCCGCGAATCCCTGTGGGAAATCCCTGCCCCGCTCCCCGCCCCCCGCGCCTCCCCCGCCCCCGCTCCCCGCTGCAGAGCGCGGGCTGCAACCCCTCCTGCGAACGCTGCTCTCGGTCCGGGAGCCGAGCGGAGTTGTCGAGGTGAAAGCAACTGTCGGGGGCGGTGAGCCGCCGCGGCCCGGCGGGCGGCAGCGCTTCTCGGGAGCTGGCGGGCTGAAACTCCACCGAGGGACCCGGCGCCCGCGCCGCGTTGCCAACTAAAGGGTCCTTCGGCCAGGGTGCCCGTCCCTCGCCAAGCTGTTACCGGTTGTCCGGGGGAAACGCCCCCACCGCGGATACCGTGGTCCAGCGCCACTGACCCCTCCGGAAAGCGCTGCCCTTCTCCAGCCAAACTGGGGCATTCGGGATCCCGGGGCGGGGCTGATTCCTTCCCGGTGTAGGGAAGACCGCTCCGTCCAGTGTTCGTTCTGGTGACGGCCCCGGGGTGCGACGATGAACGCCTAGAAAGCTCTCACTTGCTTTTCTGAGCTTTTTTTTTTTTTTTTTTTCTTTTTTTGGTCTGCCTCCCGCTGCCCTTCTGGCTGCTGGTCTTTGTGCGGAGGGGTTGCATTTGGGGACGTGCGGGGACAAGAGCGGGGTGGAGCGCGGGAGACAGACACCCCAGAGCAGAGCTGGCCGGTCGGGTTTGACTTCCGTAGGGGCAAGGGCGGGAGCAGGTGAGATGGGACGAGCACAGCGCTGTACACTTCCAAAGCAGACAAGAGAACCATGGTGAGCGAGCATGAGCAACGGGCCAGGCAAGGCTGGACTTTGTCGCGCTGGGGCGGCAGGTCCTACCGGCCGCTGTTCGCGCCCGCCAGCGGGGTGGGTCTGAAAGCAGACGGGTGCTCACTTTGGGAACCTGCTCTTGGCACTGGGTCTCCATCGATGAAGGAGGGCACGTGCATGCGAGCAAAACTGTTGGGAGAGCAAGTGTGTGGCAACACACCAGGTGTCTGGATGCGGGTAGTTTCCTTCTGAGACCTCTTCTTCGTTAGCTCTCTGTGTGTGCTGGGCTGGAGCTGCCCGAGGGAGGGTGCCCTTGTGCCGGCACACCCAACCCTGTATGTGGGCCCTGTCACTGGGCCGCCTGGAGTGGCTCACGTTGTGGGAGTTGTGTCCTTCTCTCCGCACAGCCCCAGAAACTTTGCCAGTAACCGAATCTCTAGGCTGGAAATCTCTCCAGCAAGGGTTAAAAGAAACGCCACATTCAGCAGAATATTAAAGCAGCCCCATCGTCCCTGCTCAGTGCGCAGGGATAGTACACACCATTCACTCCCATCTCTCCTCCAAGGAACACAGGCAGGTTCATTTTCTCCTCTTCACACACGGAGCCGCCTTCCCGCCTGCCTGGCTGGGCTGGGGCCAGCGTCATTTGGTTTGTGATGAGTGAGGAATAATTATCAGAAAAGTGGATCAATGAACTGCCTACACAGACAGTGGATCCCTCCCAAACTCTGCTGTGGCTAGCGGCGCCTCTCTTTGCTCCTTTGGCCCCTTAACGAGTCTGTCTTCTTTCCCTTGGGTGGTGGGGGATCTGGTGGAATTGCTCTAGGGCCTTGTGGCCCAGGGACAGCAGCTCTAAGACCAGGCATGTCCTCAGCCCTGGCCAGGGCAGGAACAAAGGGACAGTGGAAGCCATGGGCCAGCTGGGGACCCTTGGCCAGACAGGCAGGCCCCTATGAGACCCTCTGCCTGGGCAGAAGGAAGGAAGGGTCTAGTTGACACGGGGTGTGAGAAACCCGCACTGAAAACGAGCACCCCTTTCCTCCCCTTCCCCATTTCCAGCCAGTGGCTCGGGCTTGTAGGGAGAGAGGTGCCATTGCAGGGAGAAGGCTTTCCAGGGCTTTTAAGGTCTGTTCCAACCTTAGAAGTTGGACAGGTCATATATGTTGTGAGAACATACCCATACTTGTTTAAAATTAAGGTGCTATTAAAGTCAAAGACACTTTTTTATTATTGAATCAAAACCATCAACTGTATCATGTATAGCTAGTCTCTAAGAGGTTCTACTAACACTCAGATTCAGGAGCAAAGTGTGTGCCCGTGTGAGCAAAGGGTGGAAGCAATTTTAAAAGCCAGAAGAGGGGAGGATCATCTTGGCAGTGGTTCTCAGGCTACAGGAAGCCTCATGGCAACTAAGCAATTTGTTATAGACTCCTGGGTGCTCACCCTCAAAGTTCAGGTCTGAAGGGACTCTGAAAATCGGCTTCTGGTCTCCTTGAAGATCCTGATGTAGGTGCTTCTTGCAAACCCCCGCTGCTCAGAGGGTGGTTCTCAGCTAGCCTACGGTCAGAAATCCTGGGTAGTCTGGCTCCCTTTTGCACTGGCTACATCAGAATGGCCTGGACATCTGCATTTTTAACCAAGGGCTCCAGTGATTCAGAGGCAGGCAGCCTGACACCAGTATATTTGGGAATTGCCAATAATAGCCAACGCTTTATACTAGGTGTTGTTCTAGGTGCTTGACATAAGCTAATTCACTTAATTGGTACAACAACTGTATCAGGTAGGTGTTGTTCTCAACCGTACTCCCATTTTTCAGATGAGAAGACTGAGGTACAGGGTAGCTAAGTCATTTGCTAGGGTCGTGCTGCTAGTTAAGTGGCTGTGCATTTGAACCCAGGTGGTCAGGTTCTGGAGTCTATGTTCATAACCATCCACCTTCCTATATCAAGTCTGTGTGTTTTGCATGAAGAAAAGTTCATATCCTGCCAGGGACAGGAAGAATTCCAGCTGCTCATCAGCCATTGGCCATTGGGTACTTCATTGATTACTGGGCACTTCAAGTTTGGGTGATCATGGGAGAAGAATGAGTGTTGAGATCATCTTAGTGCTTCAACTCGAACACCAGTCTCCATGTAGCTCCCTTCTTGCCCCTTTTTCCCACCTCCTACCCTTACTCCCGCCCTAAACACACACACACACACACGCACACACACACACACACACACACACACACCACTGTTGGAGACCTGAACCACCTCATGCCTTCCGATTAGGAATCTAGAAGAACTAGAAGAATCTAGAAGAATCTAGAAGGACAGAGTGTCTTTCCTCCTCTCCCTGCCCTGGCCAGCTCTCCCAAGGAAGAAATGACTACAGGCCAGTGGCCCTAGAGGAGATGGGCCTGGGCACCCCATGCATCCCGGGGTGGTGGATGGGGCACACGGTACCCTTACCTGTCTCCACCTGACAGTCTAGAGCACATCCCTCCACCTGGATTTCAGGAGTCTGCATTCCTTGGAAGAGCTCCCTTTATGTCTCCCTCTTCTGCACTAGCCACTTAAGCAACCTGAATATTTCTATCAGATTTCCATGTCTCCAAAGGTGGTGGGGAAGCAGAGCATTGGATGCCTGCCCTTCTGAGGAAATTACTATAGTAATAAAGTAACACCCTGGGAGAGATTTCATATTTAAAAGCAAAATAGTACATGAGAAATTCCTCAGCTCCTTCTGTGGCTTCCACTTCAATTTCAGCAACAGTTGGGGCTCTCGGTCAGAGTGTGTTTGTGCTTGGAGAGGGGGCATTGACTGGCCTGATCAGGGCCACCTGCTCCATCAAAGACCTCTGACACCTGATGCCTGAGCTGCCTGGCTGATTTTGTTGATCGCTCCTCTGAGGATTGGAGAAACGGGAACACACTTGCCAGGGAGGTCTGGAGGATGGGGCACAGGGGTTGGGGGGTTGGCATTGGTTCTTTGCTAATGGAAAAATGCTTTCCTCCTGACCTAAGCCACAGGGAGCGGCCAGACACAGGGTTAGCTCTCTTCTCTCCTTGTGCCTCAGTCTTCTCGTTGTTGACTCAGACTAGAGGAGGGGTCATTATGGGAGAGAAGATAGCGGGAGTTGGGGGTGGGGGGCAAACCCTGGGGTAGAAGCTGTGTTAGAAGCAGGGGAGTAGACAACTGTAGAACTGTCTGGGCCATGGTGACCCCCTGGGTAATTGTGGCTGGGGTGGGACTCCTCATAGGCTGGTGGAGTTACTGCAGAGGTGGCTCATGACCCCGTTTTGGAGCATCAGAGATGAGTGAGGGTGAGCTTGACTAGCATCAAGAAGGGGCTCAACCTGGTGCCCTCCACAAGCAGGCCCTGTTCTAGGGCCCTCCCACGGGCCAGCAGCAGGCCCAGGCCCATGTGGGCGGTGCAGACAGCGTTGGAACCACAGTCCCCGCTGGTCCCACGTAGTAGCATCTGTCAGCTGTCTCTCAGTGCAACTGGCTTGTCAGTTTGCCTCCAGCTTAGTGAGCGAGAAGGCTTCACTTCCACAGCCACGAGAAGGCATCTCGCTCAGTCACTCCCCAGCCAGCAAGGAGTGTCCCTCAGCTCTGTGAGAGAGTGCCCAGAGCTGAAGGTCTGGGAGCCCTTCACCGTGCTCTAAGAGCCTGCTGATGACTAGGGCTTCAGCACAAGCCATTTGCTAAAGGGGAAGAAGGGTGCAAGGAAGAAGGACCCGTTTCCCCTTACATCACCTGTAAAACTGTTCCTCCGGGTCAGGCGAAATCCCAGCAGCCCAGACACACCATTAGCAACTGCTTAGGGAGGCTGCACTGTCCCCTCATGGAAGGTTCCCCTGGAGTTCTCTGTAGCAGAACTGGGCCAATGTGGACACGCGTAGGAAATTTCTTGAGAATTACCAGCACTCATTTCTGCCTGCAGATTGCACCTGAGGCCCAGAGGCTCTCCTCTCTCCCCTCCCGCTTCCTGACAGCAAGTGACAAAGTAACTGATTTGAATTTAACCTCCTTGCTCTGCTTCTCCATCCCCCAGTGGAGGTGATAATAAGCAGAGAAATGGGCAAGGCAGGTGGCCAGGAGGGGAGGGGGCACGTGAGGGGAGCAGGGGCCCCAGGCTGTAGCCTAGCACTAGCCTCTGGGGGCTCTCAGAAGCTCTGGGGAGCTGAGACTAGGGGTCGGACCTGAAGGGAAGGAACTTTTCCAGAAATCCTGTATCTTGGTGGTACTAGGACCAGGACTGAACTAAACTCCACCTGCCCATGGTACATTTACCACATGCTGGTCCCTGCGTATGCCCTTAATATCCAGGCATCCATTCTCCCATTTTATAGGTGAGGAAGCCAAAGCTCTGAGAGGTTAAGTTAACTGACTCAAGAGCTAAGACTCAAACTGATGTTTCGACAAGTGGGACAACTCTTCAGGCCTCTGCCTCCCGGGTCGGCACCTTTTCCATTAATGTTGCTTATTCAGGAATTAATTCAGCGAGCATCTATTATGCGCCAGCTGTTCACTGTCCTGCCAAGTGCTGTCAAAGGTCCCAGACAGTGCTAGGGTCTCCACATTCAGGCTTCTGTGGCCAGGCTCTCCTTATCTCTCTGGAAATGGTCCCCCCACCCCCGACCCTGTGCCCCCAGCCGGAAGAAAACCTCTTTTCCTTCCAGTTTGCCTTTTCCTGCAAGCACTTTGTCTTTCCTGTGTGCTCCCCAACAATCAGACCCCCACTGTGGTCATTATTGGTTTTTTGTTTGCTGTATGTCCATCTAGCTCTTGGCTCTGATGAGCTCTTTTGCTTAGGTGGTTGTAGTTCCGCACCTGTGCCTGGCTTTTAGTGGTGGGTGTTAGCGGGGGTGTGGGGGCAAGGCCACTGTGGGTCTCCTGGAGCCGCCTTCACAGGCTCAGCTTCCAGGGGAAGGGGGAGCTGAGAGTGCTCACCTTTGGGGACCTCCCTGGCTTTTGTCCTGTGGGTCCTGTCCTGCTTGGGGTTATGTTTCTTCTTGAATCCTGGCTGCTCCCACCCACCTGGCCAGGTGCAGACAGCATGACATTGTAGGAAGACCCTGGGATTTAGCATCAGCTTTGAGCATGGAAGGAGGTATGTGGGAGGATGGGAAGAAGAGCAGCCCCTCAGTGTGCTAGTCTCATTGGCCTGTGGCCGGTCCCCCTTGGGGCTGTGACTGCAGAAAGGGCTGAGCAGTAGGACTGGGAATAATTGCAGGCAGCTCCACCGGACAGTGGCAGCAGAGAAAATGCCTTATCTGTGAGAAGCAGCCGGCCCTGCAGTTAATTATTCTGTTGTTTTCCTCTTGCTGTTTTTCTAACACATCAAGGTAAGACCTTTGCCCTTGGCTTTCTCATTGATGCTGAGGCTGGAACTGGGTGGTGAGCTTGGAGGAGCGGGGAGAGAGAGGAGGAGCCTCACTGGGCAAGGGAGGAGGAGGAGACATCCAGGGATGCTTTCAGCTCCTTTGGCAATGCATCCAAAGGGTCTGGATGGAGGAGCATAGACTATAACTTTTGGGGCAAGGAAGAGGGCCTCAGCCTCATCAGAAAATCCAGTGAGCTTTGGCAGATGCCCAGGGACCTGTGTAGGGCATTGATCAGACCAAACTTAGGTGTCAGATCACAGCTTGGTATTTCAGTTTATCCTGGCTGCTGCGTGTGTGGATCTCTTCCAGCATCTTCTGACCAATCCAAGACCCTTCCCAGTCCAGGTCATTCTTTCCTCCTGTCCTTCTGAGCAGCAGCATCTTCAGCTGCTTTCTTTTCCCCTGCTCCACCTGGGCACATGTGCACACGCACTACACAGGTACACACACCTGGGCATTGTCCCGTTTTCTTTTTGTCCATCTGTGCAGAGGCCAAAAGGAGCTTCTGGTGCTCTGTGCCTCTGGGTCTGCGCCTGCCTGTTCCACCTTTAGTTGCAATTTCTTGCTGAGCTTTCCTTGGCAAACCCTAACTTATTCTTTAGAATTCCCTGCTGTAGTCACCTTCTCCTGGAAGACTTCTTTCCAGCCCCAGGCTGGATTAGGTGGCTCGATGTCCCTGCACAGCTGCCTCTACCTGCCTCTGTGGGAGCGCATTCCCCACTGGTCTGCCATTGCGTGTTGCTTTCGCAGGGTACTCCACAGAGCTGTGAGCCTCTGAAGGGTGGGGCTCTATCTTAATGGGCACGGTATCCTCTGCGTGTGGCACAGAGGTAGCAGCAGTAAGTGTCTAGTGTGTGAAAACCTGAGATCATGTCTCGTGCAGCAGTTTAAAACATCTCTGTAAATTTTTGATGCCCTTCTTATCAAATATGAGACCAGCTCCTCTCCCCTGAAATATGGGTTGGCCTTCTTATTCACTGTAATGAACGGAATAGGGCAGAAGTGATCCTGTGTAACGTAACGTTGGAGCTGAGGTCATAGAAGATCCCAGCCTCTGCCTGGCTCTCTCTCCCTCCTGGCATGCTTGCCTTTGTGACCCAGCCACCATACTGTGAGGAAGCCAAGGTGCCACGGAGAGGCCACGTGTAGATGTTCTAGTGCCCCAGCCCCAGCTTAAATCCCAGCCCACTGCCAGCACCAAATGCCAGACGTCAGAGCGAGGGGGTTTCAGGCGGTTGCAACTCCCATCCTTCCAGCTATCTGCTGACTCCCAGTGGGAAGAGGCAGGCTGTCCTCCCTGAGTCCTGTCCAGATCACAGATTTGTGAATAAAATAGATGTTGTCACCATGTGAAACTATCAAGTTTTGGGTTGGTCTGTTACGTAACAATTGATAACCAAAATACGCTGGCAGAAGTCGCAGAAGAAGAATGGTTTGAAGAAGACGGGAGAGGACTTAGGGAGAAGCTGGGGAGGGGGAGGAGAGATGGCATGTCATTCATTCAACATCTAACACATACTTCTTAGCTTCCTGCTATGCGCTAGGCTCCATGCCCAGAACAGGAAGTGTCCCAGCTCTTGGGGGGACAGTCATGAAGACGACAAATGACATAGAATAGAATTTTAGGAAAGTGCTATGAAGGGATAAGCAAGGTGTTGGGATAGAAAGTGATGTGTGTGGGCTTGGATGGCTTGGCATGAGGAAGAAGGTGGGGAAGGGAAGGCCTCTCTCTGTGAGCACGTGAAGGCTGGGCTTGCCAAACAGGCTTAGCTTTACTTGGCATGTGAGATAGATTTTTGGCTTGATTACGGTGTTCTTTACAGCCAAGCTGGACCAAGGTAGAATGGGCTCCCTTGAGGGACGATCAGCCCCATCCCAGGTCTCCAAGTGAGGGCTGAGCCGCTGCCAGACCTGAGAGCCCAGATTCTATAAGAGGGACATGAGAAGTGGGAGCAAAGAGACAGAACTGACAGCTTCACGTAGGAGCCATGAGTTTCATGAATACTCATGCGGAACACATTTATGGACCACCTAGACCATCTACATGAGAAGCATTGTACTTGATGCTGAAAACCTGAAGGTAAAGAAGACATAGCCGTTCCTTCAAGGAGCCGCTTATTAACAGACTGGTGGGGGAGACAGAGCCATGCGGACTGCAGATAATAGGACGTAGGACGGATTGTGACAGATGCGGTATAACAATTATATGTCAACTGCTAGGAGAGACCAGATGAGAGGTCATTCTTCTAGTGGGAAGGGTTTGGGGAAGGAGCATGTGTATGTGCGTGTGTGTGCTTGTGTGTATGTGTGAGAGAGAGAGACTCTAGATCTCTTGATCCAGGGTGAAGCTCCTGGGGGATGGATAGAAATGTGTCAGATAGAGATGGGAGTGGGTAGGAATGAGAAAGCGAGACTGAATTATTCTTACTCTCTGTCTCCTGAAGGTGGACATCTGCAGCTCTCCATCAAGGGTTTTGCCTATTTTATTGGCCATGTCTTTGGTTGTAGAGAGAGATGTTCAACTCAAGATGGAGGAAAGCAAAGGGTAAGGGGTGATGACTGGTGCTTGTTATTACTGGATAGTGGACTTTGGTTATGAGGATGTCTAGGGCCCCCAGGGCTGTGTCAGGCTGTCTCCCTTTTCTCATTCCTTAGCTCTGTGTCTGTGTCAGCCAGGGTCTTGGCAGAAAACAGACTGCACTCTCAAAGGGTTGATTGAGGTGAGTTTAGCGAAGAGACTCTTTACAGAATTATGAATAGGGTTAAGGGACTCCCTGAGGGGAGAGATGCAGCTAGGGGCAAGCGACAGTGGGAAGCCAGGACTCCCCATGGCTGGGAGGGTAAGGGAAGGGAGTGAGGCTGTTGGGGCCTGGCAAGAGCTGTAGCATGGGCAAGGGCTCCCTGACAGGAGCTGTGGGCATAGATGGAGGAATTCAGCCGCTGCCCAGATCATGCGTGGTTGGAGAAGGGACGCTGTAGTCCCTGAACTCCTTCACCTCTGCATTTTCTCTTCCTGCCAGCACTTACCATGGGATGAACTCAGCAAGAAGGCAGGGGGTGTGGAAGCCTGGTTCAGAAAGGTCAGTCTCCTGAGGCTCAGGAGAGAACAGAGAAAGGTAGAGAATGGATCTGAAGGGACAATGGACAGAATGATTTATGTAGACTTCATCCTCAGACAGGCCTTCTGCAAGATAGTCCTATGGCCACTGGCAGCTCCAACGCACATTCTCTGGAAACTTCCACAGAACGAGAAATGCTCACTTCCAGAAATACTCCTCCTAGCAAAAGCCCTGGAACTTCTGTCTCCTTGGCCTTCCTTGGGCCCTAAGCCCCTCTCAGGAATCAGGCTGTCACTGGGATAATGCAATGGCCAGGCTTGAGGCATGCACTACCCATCTCTAGAGTTGGGGGGAGAGGGTTGGTCCAGACAGCCCCCCCAAGCACATGGCCCGAAATGAGGACCGGCTCCCCACAAAAAGTCATGGGTGCTATGACAAGAGGCAGGGGTGGGTGCTGGTATGCCACACCCATTCAACCTTCTTGCAGAACTGAATCATGGGACGTAATGGAGAGCAGTAAAGAAAAGGATGGGGACTATGGGTAGAGGAGGGGCTGATGGGGGGGTGGTGCTCCGTCTGTGGTGGTCCCGGTGGAAGATCTGGGAAAAGCTGGGGAAACTGAAGGTCATGGAGAAAAGTAACAACCCAGGATGGCTGGGCAAGTGGCTTCTTTCTTGATGAGGATGTTCCCTCTATCCCTGAGCATCTAATAGGGGACAAATAGTAGCGTGTTTGGCTAAAGGCAAAGTGATTTTAAGGCAAGGGTATCTCAACCAGGCTCTGAAGAAGAAGGGCTCCTCTTGGGGGCAAGTTGAAAAAATACGGTGCGAGGGACCCTCTCTCTCACTGTAGCTCTCTGGCTTCCGACCTAGCTATCAGAACATCTTAAGGTGATCATTACATTTGAATTGGATACCCAGTGGAGAGCAAGAATGAAAGAAATGCCAACTCTTAGGAACAATGGGATGGCTCATTTCCCTTCATTTCCCTGCGTTATCCATCCACGCTTAGTCTCACCTGGAATTTCCATTTTACATCAGTAGAATATTTTGTTCTGGGTACTTTTTGTCAAGGCTCTGAGACGCGCATAAAGATGGCGGGTCTTCAGAGTCCTTTGTAGACTTCTCCCCTCATACGTTAGCTGTCTCTTCCTCTCTTGAGGAATCTGCTTAGAATACATCAGAGGAGGACTCCATTTGCCCTTCCAAGTTCCCTGCTCTTGGCTCCAACTTTCTTCTACTCCTAGCCAAGCAGAAAAAGAACAGTTCGTTTTTTTTTTTTTTAACACAGTAGCACAATGCTTCTGCTCTGCATGAAAACCCATGGTTTTCTTTTTCCAATCAGAAGAAAGTAATTTTCCTTTCACTCACCTGACTAACTTGTTCAGAGCGTCCCCTCCCCACCCTTTTCTGATATCTTGCTGCTAAGTATTTGCCAATTCATTTGCATCTCAATGGTTCCTTAGCAACTATCATACCCTCAGGATGAGGTACAAAGCTGCTCTCTGACACGGACCCACCAGGGCTACGTTGCCCTCTTTTACGGTGTCTGAATTATGAAACCGAGTCCTGCTCAGACACAAAACGTGCTTACTCACAACAGCTCACGGGTTTGGAATTACAACGCGGTTCCTCCTCACCTTAACTGAGCACGTGGGCTTGCAGGCGACCCTGGTGCCCAAGTGCCCCCAGGAACCTGTTGGCTCCTGAAGACTCTCCTTTAATACCTGCCTTTGGAGGAGAGAGAATCCCAGATCTCAACAATGAAGTGAGTCTTGTCTTCTTCAGATGGGCCATGAGTTAGGTCCATTTTACAGATCTGATAGCTGAGGCTCAGAAAAGTCAAATGACCTCCCCAAAGAGGAGCAGACACCTGGAATGTGCCAGGGGCAGACCTGAGCTCAGGGCACTGTGGCTTCCAGGCCCACCATCATGTGCTGCCTCCTGCAGAGTGACCACCGCCCTCTCCTTGCTACCTAGGTGGTGATATTTCAGGATCAGTTTAAAGAAATTCTTTTTAGTGCACTTACACGGCTCTATTCGTCTGCAGTCCTAGTACATTTCAGTACTCACTTAACTGGAGAGTAAGTGCCCACGTGAATATCTCAAGTGTGTGTGTCTTTCTGCATGTGTGTGTGTGTGTTTATGCAGAAGATACAGACAGACAGTGACCCTGTACCATTTAGCAAATTAGAATATCCCACCCTGAGGAGGTGGTGCTGTTTCTGTAACAGCTCCAGGCCTCCGCCGCCAGGGCTCACGGGCATGGAACAGCCTGGCAAATGGAAGACACTATTCAGAAAAGGACAATGAGAACAGAGCTCATTCTGTGCTAGGGCTGACCTTTGCGACTCCCACTTCACGTTGTTATTAAATATCGGGAAGAGACTGAAAGAACAATTATGGTATTGTCATAATGTATAAGTCTACAAAGCCAGCCATTCCCGAGGAGTCTCGGGCTCGGCTGAGCTTGACAATAGCGGGCCACTCAGCCACGGGGCTGATTTTCTTCTCCTCTGGAAGTTGTCTTCATTATTTAACACGGCAGAAAACCCTGAACGTGCCGCACGCAGTTCTGCCATTGCGGGTTCCAGAAAGCTAGGACATCAGGGAGGAAAGGGGTGCGGTGCTTGGATTTCTACTCGGGTCCCTGCAGACCGTGGTGTGGTCTCCGTTGCAGCCACCTCGATGGCCTGGGCTTAGCTGGATGTTGGCCCCGGGGGGTCCCGGGGAGAGTTTGCTGAGCCAGTTGAGCTGGCTTCCTGGCTTTCAGAGGAGGCCAGTGAGTGACCAACTGGCTTTCCCATGAAGATGTGTCCTGCAGAGAGAAGGATCAAGGGGAGCTCCTGTGGCCACTCCCTCCTGCACATTCTAAGTGTGCGCATATACCCCCATATCCAATTGAGGATGTCACCTGACTACCGATGACCTGGGGCAGGGGGCACTGCAGAGGTCCTCTTAGCAGGTGGCAGTTCCACACGTGGGCTGGGGCTCTGCCTTGCAGCATCACTTTCTCCATGGAGATCTGCATCTAGACCACTGTTTCTCAGCCCCATTCTTCTTGTTGCTGCTCTACGGAGTCTTTGCAGACATTTTCTTAAGCACTCCAGACACTGTGAAATGTTAATACTACAGACACACTGTACATGTGTTTATATACTGGGGCTTTTGGAAGGACCTTACACCATTGTAATATCTAAGTGTTTTTGTTTCCCTCTATCCCCCAAGAATCTGTTTTCACCCCTGTTCAGAATGCAGGACCGAAAAGATGTAAGCCCGGCAGCAAAGTAGCCAGCTCTCAACTGAGTTTCAGCCCTGCTTCGCACCATCTGTTTTTCTGTCTAACTTTTACCCTGGGTGTCACTGACCTGGGAACGGGTGTCTGCCTTGGCTGATCCAGGAGGACCCCCGCTGGCTGGGATTAACCTTTAGTTGTTGGGTCCTGGGAGACAAGGGTATAACCAGAAGCCCCAGGCAGTGGGGATTTACCAGTAGGGGTGGAAGTATTTCAGAACCTGAACAAGCATGGCTGTGTCAGCTTGTACTTTCTGAATGTCAGCCCTGAGTTTCCCAGATTTGAAAATCATTTCTTGAGTCTGTCGGTCCATTTTTTAATTTTCATCTTAATTTTTTTAAGATTTTTATTTAAGTTCTGGTTAGTTAACATACAGTGTGATATTAGCTTCAGGTGGACGATATAGTGATTCAGCACTTCCGTGCATCACCCAGGGTGCATCACAACAAAGACACACCTTGATCCCCACCTGGGTCCATTCTTTTTAAAGAAATAAATTTTCTTGAGCTGTAATTTATGTATAATAAAATTCACCCGCTTTAATTGTATAAATCCCTTGAGACTTGGCAAAGGAATATGGTTCTGTGGCCTCTGTACAGCGTGATACAGACCATTCTCAGTGCTCTCCCATCCCTTCACTATCCTTCCCCTCCCTCTGCCTCTGGCCTCTAGCAACCACTGAGCTGATTTCTGGCTCTCTAGAAGTTCATGTAAATGGAATCACAGCATATGTTGCCTTGTTTCACTTAGCGTCATGCGTTTGAGATTGTTGGTGTGTATCACGGGTTCCTTCCTTTTTAAAAAAAATTTTAAAGATTTTTTATTTTATTTATTTGACAGACAGAGATCACAAGTAGGCAGAGAGGCAGGCAGAGAGAGGGGGGGAAGCAGGCTCCCCACCAAGCAGAGAGCCTGAGATGGGGCTCGATCCCAGCACCTGAGATCATGACCTGAAGCCAAAGGCAGAGGCTTAACCCATGAGCCACCCAGGTGCCCCGGTTCCTTCCTTTTTATTGCTAAGTACCATCCCATCACAAATGCATCATGCTTGGTTCAGCCATCCAACAGTTGATGGGCATTTTTTTTTTCTAGTTTTTATTTTTGGGCTTTTATGAATAAAGCTACTGTTGAGTACATGTCTTCATGTGGACACAGAATGAAACATAGGTTTGCATTTCTCTTGGGCAAGTACCTAGGAATGGAATTGCTGGAGAAGATGGTAAGTGTAGGTCTGACTTTATGAGACGACCAATTTGTTTTCCAGAGTGGCTGCAGCCCCTTGCACTCCTACCAGCCATGTGTGGGAGTCCCAGGTGCTCCACATCCTTACCGACAGCTGATGTGGTCAGTCTTTTAAATTTTAACTGTTCTGGTGGGGACATAATGGCATCTCATTGTGGTTTCCATGTACATTTCTCTATTGACGAATAATGTGCTTCTCACGTGCCTCTTAGCCAGTCATATATACTCTTTGGTGAAAGGGACGTTCAGATCTTTTATCCATTTTTGTGGTTGGGTTGTCTGTTCCAGGTCCGTTTTTGACTTGAATGGTTGTTTGGAGGTAACAGAGAAATGCCACCCCACCTCTGCCTGACTGGGTTGCTGTGTTGTGCTGAGAAGACCATAGGTTGTTATGTGCTGGGTCTTATTCCTGGAGTGGGGCTTGGGACGGGCCATGATCTTCTCCACAAGGATGGTTATCAGTTATTGGGGATGAAGTACATCCCTAGACAGGGGTCAGGACTTTGGAGAGTGGACTGTTGCTATGGGCCTGGGTGAGCCTCCATAGAAAACCATTGGGTGATCCAGGATTGTGTTCCCCATGTTTATTTCCCATATGTCATCCCCAAGTTCTAACCTCTGGGTCTCTGCCATATTCCTGGGGATGTATGAAGGAAGGACTTGTGCCACCACCCCTGCCCAGCATGGCAGGGGGAGCTGTGTGTCCATGGTGGCAGCAGAAATCAGCAGAAATCCTCATTCCCTGCTTCCCCAGGGTTTTCTTATTATTTTTTCCTCCTCCTCCTCCTCCTCTTTCTTCTTCTTCTTATTTTTTAATGAAGAAAAATGTGATTATCCTAGGAAAGGTGGTCTGATCCTACACAGGAAAGCATATGCAGGCTTAGGCCAGACTCTCAGGGCTCGGCACCCCAGGCTTCTCCTCACCTCGCTCCTGCCGCTCCAGCCCTGGGTGGTGTCACAGCTGTCCTGGTTTGTGCTGCATTCAAGCTGAGGAAGGTTCTTTCTACTCCTTTCTGAACTTTCAGTGACAGACTCAGGATGCCACAGGCTTCGCAACCCTGGTGATGATGTGTGGGCTTCAATAGGCTTGTCATGATTTGCGTGATGATTGGTGATCACAGTAATCGCGGGGGAGGCAACGCGTGACAAGGATGCTGAGGCCTGCCATGGTGTCACCAGGGATTGGTGTGCTCAGCTCGGCCTCACATCGCTTCTCACAAGCCCCTCTTGTCCCCAAAAGCGAAGCTGCAGTTGGTGCTGTTACCCTTCTAGCTGTGGGCGGTATGGGCTACCTGAGGGTCCCCCAGGATCCAGCCCAGGGCCGGGCACACAGAAGACACTTGGTGACTATGGAGGGATGGATGGACGAATGGAGGGACTGGGTCTCTGTTACACTTCATAGGACACTCAGGGAGAGGCTGATGCTGGTGTCCCCACAGCATAAAGCCAGGGACTCAGCTCAAACCAAAGCAATAACAACAGAGGAGGCCTTGAAAATCTGGTTGTGGAGGCATGACTGGGACACCCGGTCCTGGGTGGAGAGACCTGAGGATAGTTCAGATGAGGAGATGCTGTTGTAAGGCCTGTTTCTAGAGGAATCTTAGGGGCAAACTGGGCTTCTCATAATGGAGATGGAGAGTGGTGGCGAGTACATCATGCAAGAAGTAGCAGAAGTGGAGGCCTGGCAGCGGGAGAGGAAAGGAAGGTACTTAGCAGGGAAAGGCAGGTGCCTGGAGTAGCAGTTACGGTCAGGTGAGTGCTCAGAGGTACAACGAGGCAGTCAGTGCTGTGGGGAGTCAGAGGACAGAGAGTTTGGAGTAGGTTAGGGGAACCAGGGTGGCTTCCTAAAGGAGGGGATAACTTTGAAAGAAGAGGAGAACCTTGCCAAATGTTAATGAAAGGAGAGTTTGCGGTAGTAGGGGAGGCAGGGCATAGATTTTCCTTCCAACCAGACTTGTCCTGCCCAAAGCTGGCATCATCTGGTGTGGGGACCTGGCAGAGAGCTCTGTCTCTATGGTGTATGCCTTTCTGTCTTGGACCTCTTGGCTCCAGAGAACCCAGGATCTGTTCCTATAGGGAGGGCTCGGCATCACTCTTCCATCCTGAGTCTTGGGGCTGGGGTCACACTGCTTAGATGACTCACCTAGAGGAAAGCAAGAGGCTTCCTGCAGTGCTCTGGACCAGCTTTCCATTAGCTGTTTTCTTTGCTCTCATGCTCTGTGGGTGGTCTGTGCGCTTCACCTGAGAGCCCCAAATTCAAATCCACCTAGGTCGAGTCCCAGGCTCTCAATTTCTGAGTCAGGGAAGCAGCCTCTTTTTTTTTTTTTTTTTTAGGATTTTATTTATTTGAGAGAAAGAGCGAGAGCGTGAGCATGTGCAAGTGCTAAGTGTACATAAGCAGGGGTGGGGGGTGGAGGATGAGGGTGGAGGGAGCAGGGGATGGGGTGGAGGGAGAAGCAGACTTCCCACTGAGCAGGCAGCCAGTAGTGGGACTTGATCTCAGGACCCCAAGCTCATGACCTGAGCTGAAGGCAGATGCTTATCCCCCTGAGCCACCCAGGTGCCCCAATAAACCTTCCTTTGAGCATTTATTTAAAGGAGCCATTCCAGATTTTAAAAGAACAAAGGAGACCTAAGAAGTAAATATAATGCATGATCCTTTACTAGATCCCGTATTGAAAAAAAATTTTAAAAAGTTCTAAAGGACAGTATTTGGACAATTGACAGTTGACCATGGGCTCCCAACATCAGGGGAGAGGTTCTTATATGGAAGTGTCATAGCAATGTTAAATGTTCCAAATGTGGGAACCATTTTGCGGCCAAGGAAGAGAATACCCTTGCTGTCTTGATGTATGCACCCTCCTCTCCGAGGGCTCATGGAGGAAAATAAACAAGCAAAATAATCAACGTGTGTGTATGTACTATAAGGAAGGTAATGTCTAACACAATAGCATACATGAAATATGTAATATCCTACTATACCATAAATATGTGTAGAAAGAGAGAATGAAAAAAAAAATTGGCCAAATGTTAAAAATTGGTGAATCAGGATAAAAGGTACATGGGGGTTCTTTGTTCTATTCAATCAACTTTTCTGTGTGAAAAAAAGTTTTTTAAAAATACATGGCTTGTTTAAATGTTTGATGGATGTTTCAGGATACCCTCCAAAAAGGCTGAACCAATTTATATTCTCACAATGCCATGAGAGGGTTGGTGCAGCTGTTTGACGGAGCTATTTTTAGTCTGCTGTTTTGATGCCAGGGACTTTTTCTGATGCGGTCATATATCAGTTTTGACCTGGGGACATTTTTTTCCCCCAATTTATTATGAATATTTGTAAAAGTACTGCAAAGTCATAGTGCAGTGAGTGTCTCTTGTCCAGCACCCAGATTCCACAGTCGTTAATATTTTACCGTATTTACTGGTCAGTGCGCAGTTTTGGGGGAGGTTGGGAATGGAGACTGGGCAAAGTTCAGAACTTGCCAAAGTTAAGTGAAGGAGTTGGACACCGTATCCTCTGTACCCGGTTTCTTCATCTCCTGCCACCCAGATTTTCCAGAATTGTTTCCAGGTCAGATAGAGCTGATCTTTTTTTTTCCTGAAGTAGTCTGGCAGAGCATCTGAGGTAGATGGATCTGAATTTAAGCTCCATCTCTGGCCTGGGGCAAACTCTTCACCCTCTTCTTGCCTCAGTTTATTCATCTGGTCAGTGGGGATGATACCACATACCTGTTAAGGTCACTGAGCATTATTAATGAGACAGCCCTCTGGAAGCGTGCAATAATCATTATCATCCTCATTTCTCCCGTGTCCTTCTTTTCATCTAAACACATCTCCAGGCCACCTCCTCCAGGTCCCCGCCTTTACCCTGCCTGCCAGGCCTTGTCTGGCCCGTGGGTTACTGGTGTGTGGCTCTGTCTCCTCTAGTCCATTAAACAGAGGGCCAGGGCTCCAAGTCTCCATAAGCTGGTACACAGACATGAGGGCTGGGGTGATGTTCAGCAGCCTGCCATCACTGACCCCGAAACCCATGCCAGGGCAGCAGGATCTCCCAGGTCACCCTAGGTGAGCAGGTCTGGACTAAGTCCCAACAGCCCTGGATTAGCAAGGAAAGAGCCTGTGGCCCATTGTTCCCTTCCTCCCGTGTCTCTAAGACTTCTCACGGACCAGAGTTCCAGTTTGTGGGGAAGGAAAGGCACAGGGATAGGACTAGGGTGGGGAGAGTGAGGCATTCATCTTGTGTGCACAGTTTAAGGGAACATCCAAACCCTCAGTAACCAGGATAAATATTTTTTGAAAAAAATCTTTATTTTTTTGAAAGATTTTATTTGAGCAAGAGCAAAAAAGAGAGAGTGAGAGTGAGTTCACAGAGGGAGAGGGGTAAGCAGACTTCTTACTGAGCAGAGGGCCTGACTCAGGGCTCCATCCCAGGACTCTGGGATCATGACCTGAGCTGAAGGCAGTGCTTAGCTGACTGAGCCACCCAGGTATCCCCAAAATAAAATCTTTGAACTCTGGCCTGTTCCTGGCTGCCTGTTTTTGTGAATAAGAAAGTAAAGTTTAGAAATGTTTGAAGGCCTCACTCAGTCTGCTGACATGCCAAGTTTATGGCCCTAGAAATTGGGGGCGACTGGAGAGTACACTCTTGGTACTTGTTCTCAGTACAGCCATATCAGTAAGTCTCCAACTCTAGAGTTAGTGCGGCTCCTTCATCCC
Source organism: Mustela nigripes (assembly GCF_022355385.1). NCBI lineage: Eukaryota > Metazoa > Chordata > Mammalia > Carnivora > Mustelidae > Mustela > Mustela nigripes. The sequence goes on from NC_081558.1 coordinate 91,513,029, forward strand.
TTAAAGGGCCAGCCACCCCCAATGCTCTCAGGCCTGGGGGTGGTGTGGCTGGGAAGGAGGCACGTGGTGTGGTGGCTTCCATTGGTGCTGGGTGGCGCTTATGTCTCTGTCATGGTGGAGGGGAAGCGCAGAGTCCCTCTCTGGCCTTAGACTGAAAGGATGCCTCCATGAGAGAGACGTGGTGCTGGGGGTCTGAGAACTGGCTCACATTTCCCTTCTGGTGAACGTGGAAAGTCGCATCATGTCTCTGAGACTCTTCTTCATCCTTAGTCCAGTGGGGCTGACAGGCTTCGACCTCCTTGCCTCTGGGTTCAAGGATCAAGTGTGTGTGTGTATTAATAAATCTAGCTATTTTATTTTTTGCCTTGTCCCTTAACTGTGACGTAATGGATTTGCTACTTCAAAAGCTGGGAAAACCGGGAAGCCCAGCTGGCCCAGAGGAGGAAGTTGCAGTAACAGGCAGAGGGGCTCCTTCTTGTCTAGCTCCTCTCGAGATCTTCTTCTCTCTCTCTCTCTTTTTTTTTTAATTTAAAACATTTTATTTATTTATTTGACAGACAGAGATCACAAGCAGGCAGAGAGGCAGGCAGAGAGAGAGGAGGAAGCAGGCTCCCCGCTGAGCAGAGAGCCCGATGCGGGGCTCGATCCCAGGACCCTGGGACCGTTACCTGAGCCGAAGGCAGAGGCTTTAACCCACTGAGCCACCCAGGCGCCCCCTCTCAAGATCTTCTGCCCAAGCTCCTAGCCACCTACTTCTCAAACAGATGGCCCTCCAGTGCCACTCCACTCCCTGCCCCATTCCTGGTTCAGGTAAGAGTTGTGAGGTTATCCATCCCCCTGACTCCACTAAGAGCCATGTGGAGAGGAAGGACATAGAAAGGGTAGACGTAACCAGGTACCAGGATATGCCTGCGGGGGGTTATCTCACGCGCCTGGGTGATTACAGGCCCATGACTACAGATTTTTGCTTTCACCTTCCTTTGACTTGTCACTCCGCGGGAAGGGACACCTGTGGCTGGCTCCTGGGTAAGGAGGTTGGAAGTCCCCGCTGCTGTGTTTTAAGAGCCTGACGGGCAGATAGCCAGGTGGGGTGGGTTTACTTGGCTTGCAGTAGGTCACCTGAGCATGCTTTGACCATGCTACTGAGCACAGTGCTATGGTTCCCTGGGAGCCCACCAGACCCCTGGCCTCCCCTCTGGCAGGACTGTGTTCTAGGGTGAGCAGGGAGTGGATCAGGGATGAAGGAGTAGAGGGGAGCAGGCAGCCTGACTGGAAATAGGGTGGAGGTCTGAAGTGGGGGCAGCTTCAATCTTCAGATTACCATGAGAGGCCTAGTGGTCAATGTACGAGTAGAAGTGGTCATCTGAGCAGTATAGAAATGATCTATACATGTGGGATACCAGATAGGAGAGTGCTTTGTCAGGTGGAAGTTTTGCCAAATGCAGAGATGAACTCATCACTGAATGCAGAGAAATGGGAATAGGGTAGGCACCAACACACCTTGCATTTCTGTAATACATGGGGTTTTCCATTTGATGTGTCTCTCTCCTCTCTGTGCTTCGAGGGCTGGAGCCTCCTGTTTGTGCATGAGTGCCTTGTGCAGGCTGGCAGGCGTAGGCAGGATGTGTGCCTCCACGGGTGACCCCCCATTTCCCATGTGTTGGTTTGCAAACTGGGTCCTATTTGGAGGCCAGAGAGACCAAAGAAAGAGGGAGACTGCTCTAGATCGGTAGTGGCAGGTTTACTAAAGGAACTTCTGTATGAGGCTGTTCTCAGGTGTCACGAGACACACAGATGTCCCCCAGAATCTTAAATATCTTATATAGAGGCCTTAACATGTATACCATCCAGATAGCCTCAACACTGCATTGCTCTCCCAATGCTGTGTCCTTGATAATGGCTCCCACCGTGGGGACATGGGCAGAGTGTACATTTTAAGAATGGGGAGGAGTGTGTGGCTGCCACTGCCCAGGTCCAGCTCATGGGTCAGCCAGCGGTCCTGTCCTCTTACTGACCTCCCGCAACTCCACAAGGGACGTAGAGTGGTGCTCCTTGGGTGTCTCAGAGAGCAGGTGCCTGTCTTCACTGGGCCATTCTTGAGGTGTGGGCCTTGGGCAGTCAGTTTGACCTCTGCAAAATGGAATGAGTAATACCTCCTTATGGGGATTTCAGTATAGCCTATGTCTGGTGCCCACTACAGTGCCACGTATGTAGTAGGCACTCAATCAATGCTTCTTTTCTTTCCCTTCTCCTTCAAGGCTATAGTGTGTTGGCTCTGCTTGGAGAAGCCAGGTCTCCCTCTTGGACCCATTGGAGACTGGAGAGACACTGCCCTCACAGCTTCTTGTTGTGGATGAGGTGATTGTCCTAGAACGAGTTCTCCCGCAGCCCTGTGCCTCTCATCTCTGCCCTTGTGGGGTGCTTCCCTGGGACAGGCAGGCTGGAGGATGGTGGCTTCCTTCCCTACCCTGCTTTTGCCACCCCTACCTCCTGCTCTGTGCCTTGCTCGGATGGGCCCAGCTCAGAGGACAGATGGACACACCCCTGGTGCCAATTTCCGATCTGGCCAGTGTCAGCTAATTGCTGTGACAACTGATCCCAAATGTGTTATCCAACAAGTTAGTTTATTTCTTCCTCATATCACAAGCCAATGAGGGCCAGTGGGCACTCTGTCCCCTCCCATCACTTGGGGAACTATGCCAGTAAAGGAGATGGCACCCCCGTTCCTTTCTCCCTCGGCCGGGGGGTGATGCGTCCCTTCCTCTCTCCAGCGGTCCCACCCAGACACCTGCTGAGAAGCGGCGTGAGGAAGAGGGTGCTGGTTTGGAGAGCAGGTGGTGGTATCAGCCAGGGACAGAGGTGAAATCTCCCAGCCCCCAGGGGAGGCCTGTCCACCTGAGAGGGCTCAGAGAATCCCTCCTTCTTCACTACTTTCCTGTCCTTCCTCCTTCCTTCCAGTATTTAGAGAGCAGCTCCTTGGACCAGAAACTGGCTGCCTTTCTGAAGTAGAGGCAGAATATGGGAGAGTTACTTCTCATGTTATTCTACACAGAGACAAGTGTCTAGGATAATTAGGGCTGAAGGGCTTCTTCAACAGCAAGTTCTTGGTGCTGTTTTTTATTTACTTCTGTTTGCCTGGGCCGCCCGTGGTGCACCCCTGCCCTGGCTGCCTCCTCTCTTCCTGGCACTCCCCATGCACTTCCTCCTGCCTCCCAGCATTGGCACCTGCCGTTCCGCGGCTGGATAAAAGCAACAAGAATCGATAAGCTTTGAAAGGCAGAACGGATTTTAAAAATTAAGGAAACGCATTAGAATTAAGAATCTAGAGACATTTAAAAAATGATCATGAAGTGGTAAGAACCAGGGAATTGAACTGCTTAAAAGAATGTGTGAAAAGTGAAAATGGCTCAAGTAAAGAAAAAAGACAAGGATGAAAATCATGGTGGAATAAAAGGGTAAACCCACATGGATGAGAAAAAAGGTGAAATCTGGAAACCGAAAGTACCATAAGGCTGCACTGTAATAACACAAGAAGACAAAATTCAGAAGCAAACAACCCTTTCCAAGCCATAGGTGAGGAGGGGGAGTGGCATCGTTCTGTGATTGTTCGGGGCGGGGGGCGCTTATGTCTCTTTCTCTGAGGACTTTCTGGGTGTGAAAAGTTTGAATGCAATGGAAACCTTGTCCTCTGTAGGAGGAAGGGGCTCTAGGTGGGCTCCATGAAACTGGGGGAACTGGGAGGCTGGACATCTTGCGCTATTTGTCCTGTCCCTGGGGTCCAGCCCTCTGGGTCACCCCCTTTCTGCCTGCTTTTGGGGACAGTTGTATGGGGCACAGAGGATGGGGGGGGTCAGCATTTGGGGCTACTGAGAGCAGACAGCGTATCCAGGAGAACGTGGGTCACACAGCAGGTGACACAGTGTTAAAGTGGGGCAGGCGGGGGGAAGAGGGGTCACCAAAGGTCTTGTGCTGTCTGGAGCGAGTGCAGAAGCTGGGAGGTCTCCTTGCTGCACTTCTGGAATTGGGGAGTGTGTGCCATGTCTAAAGGGGTACTTCGGCTGGCAGAGACACCCCGTTTCCCTCCCACTGACCTCCTGCCTGGAACCGGGTCTCCTGGTCCCCACCGGCCATGTCACCACACTGGAGGCTGCAGGGCTGTCCCCCAGGTGTGGGCATGCTCCAGAGACACCCCGTAGCCTAGGATCCCAGGCCCCTGGCATCTGTCCACTCTGATATGGACCACCTGACACTCAGACCTTGGCTCCAGGTGAGCTGAGCTGTGACAGGCAGATGGCCTGTGCAGGAGGGTGGGGACAATGGCCGGTAGGTAGGATTCCTTTCTCATTCCCACTGTGAAAGGATTTACTCCCTAAAGTCGGGACCTCGCCTTGACCCGTCCAGAATGCCCGTGATTCTTATATTAATGTGTAGGATATTTTTCTGTATTGTTTGTGAGCAAGACCACTCCAGCCTCCCCCTCCTTGTTCTGATGAGCCCTCCAGCACCAAAGCACGTCCCTTTTTTATTTTGCCTCATTTTGCAAAGACGACAGATCTAAATTACATCAGGGACCCTCCTGTTTTTAAATAGCATACCTTTTGCTGTTAAAATCCCCCCCCCCAGTCACCTTGGAAGAGATTTGTGTCCTTCTCAGAAGTGCTGGGATGGTTTGTGGGAATTGGGGGAGCAGATTGTAGCTTTGACTTGGCATAAATGAGCCCAGATGGTCTACCCAAGGATCACACTGGGCTGATTTCTCAGCAGGACTTGCAACTTTGCCTCAGATCCGGCCAAGAAGGAAGCAGAAGCGCCCTCCGTGGGTGGACTTGTCCACCTCTCACGCCCCTGCGACACCTGGCTTCCTAGTTCCCTTCACTCTGCAAGCTTCCACGTACTGGGTTGAAACCTCGAGTAACTTGTCCCTGAGGCTGTGGCCTCTCAGATGATTGCTTTTTCTTGGAAGCCATTAAATCTCTGAGGAGAAGGTGTGAACTGGTGTAGCGGACTCACCTGCCTCCTTAATGGAGGAAGCGAATTCAGAGAGAAGTGTCCAGAAAACAAGGACAGGCTAGGGTCTCCCAGAAGGGAAGTGTCGTCTGTGAGTAATGAGTGTGGTGAGTGGAGTGGCCGAGCTTGCACAGAAGGGAGAGGGTGGAGGAGGTCACTCTGGACTTGAGAACTGGAAGGAGCAAGATGTTTCCAGAGAAAACCAGCACATTTCTCTAGCAGTCTAGGGTGGGAGCCCATCCAGGAGGCTGGAGGGAAGCCCCTGTGCAATCCCCAGAGTCTGCCTAGAGCATCCGGGGCTGCTGGGGTCTTCTCGGATGGGGCTGGTGGGGCTAGAAGGGGAGTGCGCAAGATGGTGGGAGAAAGATCTTTCTGGACTGAAGGAGGGTCAGGCTCTAAACTGTGGGGTGTTGGAAGTGAAGAAGGAGAGAGAGGAGGAGGCATGGAGGGAAAGAGGGAAGAAAGAAAAGGAGGGAGGAAAGCAGAGAGGAACATGGGGAGGTAGAGTGGAGCTAAGGATGTCTTTTGTCTGCTTCATGCAGCCCTTTCTGGACTGAAGCACTTAGAATGAATTGGAGAAAAAAGAGAGAAGGAGAGGGAGGGGGCCAGGCACAGCAGAGTTTGTATCATCATGGTGCTCTCAGGAGCTCAGAATTTCCAGCTGCTATCCCAGCTCCCCAGTACCTGCCAGGGCTCCTGCTGAAATGGGCCACACATGCTCTTTAAGTCAGCTCTGGGGGGCTGGGAGAAGAGAAGGCCTACCTTCTCTACCAAGCCCCCGCCTTGCCCCAAACTCTGCAACCCCAGGCCCATACATACATCTCATAGCAACTGGAGAGGCTAAGCCTTCTCATTTCCCTTTTACAGTTGTGAAAACTAAGACCCAGCTTGGCCAAAATAAAGGCAGGTTCTTTCTTCTATTTCCATGAGGCAATCAGTGGCATGGAACTTAATGATTACTCTGTTAGCTGCTAAGTGTCATACTGAACATTGGCCATGTGATGATCCACAGTGATGTCCTCTCAGGAGAGTGTGAATACAAAGAAATTCTATTATCTGAAGTCAGAGTCAATGACAGCATCAGCTTCCATGGCAACAGACTGTGATGTCACAGACAGGTGCCTTCAATGGCAGAGGGACAGCCAGCAGGGCAGTGGGGTGCTGTGGAGGAGAGGAGGTCAAACGTGGTCTGTTAGCACAGATGCTGAAGGCCTTCCGTCCACCCTTCCCCCAGCATCTGCTGCTGCTTTTTAAAAGGGAGACCCACTGACACTTGGAACAAGTACATGAGCTTTATGCATCATTGAATTCTTCAGCTTGCAAACTCACTCAGTAATCCAAAACAAATATGATTTCCCTGAATGTTTTCTTTGAATATTTGCAAAAAGAACCATACTTTGTTGTTGTTGTAATACTGGGCACTTGCAGCCGATGGAGTGCTGGTTGGTTCTCTGTGTGTCCAGCATAGTGAGGTGATTAATTCCCATTGATGTGGTGTGCCAGGGTGGAGATGGCAGTGAGACAGGACTGACTGGGGAGCTGGTCAAGTGCTGGGAGGTGAGTGGGTTTCTGGAAGGAGACAGGAAGGTGGAGAGCAGATGCCGAGCATGCTGGGACAGAGTGCCAGCTGGTGCATGTTGCACTTGAAGGGTCTAGGTCTGGGGTTAGCAGGGTGTGACACACACCAGCACTGCCTACCCTTGCCACCTGCCATTGTTTCATGGTGCCTCATGGTTTCAAATCTGTGGCCCATTATATTGTGCAGAGATGACTTCAGCTGTATCTGCCAACCCACCTGCTCTTCAGCACTGGGCCTCTGCCAGCCTAGACTCTTATGCCCCTCCCCTTGAATCTGGACTGGTCCTGGTGACTCACTCAACCCATACAATGTGGTAGCTGTGATGTTCTGGGACTTCTGAAACTAGATCATACACAGCCTCACAGCTTCCACCTGGGGCTCTGGGAACTGTGATCTTAGAAAGCCCACTCCAGGGACCCATTTGCTGTGTTGTGAGATGCCCAAGCCACATGGAGAGGCCCTGTGGAGGGACACCAGTTGACAGCACCAGGTGAGCTCCCATGTGCCAGCCAGCACCAGGTGCTGGCCATGTGAGTGGGCCACTTGGGCATCAAGCTGGCAAGAGCTTTCATGACTGTAGCTTCTACCAACACTGGCTGCAGGGTTCTGAGCAATCCTGGGTGGGGACTACCTAGCAGAGCCCCATCAACCAACAGAACAAAAATAACACATTATTATCTCAAGCCACTCAATGTCCGGTGTGATTTGTTACACAGAGTAGATAACAGGAACACAAGCAATCCCTTGATATTGTCATGAGACAGAACCCTGTCTCATGACAGGCAGGCCCTAGCCCAGTGACCAAAGGGGCATGTGATCATTCCCATAGTGAGCCCTAGGGTTCAAGGCTTTACACCTTCAAATCCCAAGGACATGGCCAGTGGCATGTCTGTTGGGGAATCCTGCTCTAAGGGCATCCTGGAGATGGGGGATCATCTGTCAGTCAACTCCACAAGCTTGGAGGTTGGTCTGTAGTTTGGCAACATCAGTGCCCATCAAGCCAGATCTATTCCAGCTCTGATGGGATCGTTTTGAACCTAAGCGTGCAGGACTGTTCATTTCATCTGGTTGGTTTTGGCTGAGCATCCCAGCAACTGAGATTGGATGAGTGTCCCTTGCAGGGTTTCATCCAAGTGGCTGATGAAAATGCCAAAGAGAGCAGAGCCTGAGAAATCTCGCAGGAGATGCTGCTTCTACTGGGGCCTCTTTGGCTACCGTTCTGCCAGCTGTGAATCCACCAATTTGTACTTGTCTCTGCCTGAAGCTCTCCAGCTGATCCGCCATTTTGTGAAGTGCTTCACTGAGACCCACATACACCACCACCTAGTGGCCTAGGAAGACTTTCAAGAAGGAAAGGAGATAGAGTTCTGACTCAACTCATGGTGCCTCCAAGTCATCTCCATGTTTCCTCCATGTTTATATATACCCCAGTCTCCACCTTCTACATGGCTTGGCTCATAGCACATGGTGGTGGTTTTTCTTCCTTAAATAATACGTTTATCTCCCAGTTTTCTACTACGTTGTTCATCTTCTGCCCTTCCTTGAGGAATGTGGTCATTCTTTGATGGTATCTGCATTGGCTTTCTATATTGTATTTTCTCCCTGATAGGATTATTGCCATAAAATGTGCTGGAAAACGTTTTCGGATGCCTAGCTTGGAAGTAGTGTATGTTTAGGAAGTTCTTCCTGTTATTATTTTGATGTCTAGCCTAAATATCAGTCTGGATGCATGGCCATCTTTTTTCTGCATTTCTTTAATCCACGTCACATAGGGGCCAGGGCGTGGGCCTCTGCTCAGCAGTGCTGCTTTGCATGTAATTGACGATGCTTGCTGTGTCCTTCATCTGCCTTCGCTCGTTCTGGATAAATAACCCCCAGCTTCTTGTGCATTTCTGCAACACTCCTGTTTTTCAGGGCCCTAATCAGTTTTATTTCATTCTCCACTATAAATGATTTTAAAGCCCCTTGGAAATATAAAGGTTGTCTAAATAATAAATCATCATTTTGGCAAATGATACGGAGACATTTAGAGACATAAAATTAATCACCCCTTGTAGCTACCTCACAGCTTTTCCACGGGGAGTATAAGGTAGTTTGTAGAGCTGAGTTAATTCACCACCCAATCCCAGAGAAAGAGGGTAGGGGTCGTTTATCTGTTTTACTGGGGAAAAGGTGGCTGAGGTGCAGTGACTTCCTTTTCAGCACCATCCCTATTCCCCAGCAGGTGCTATCCATGGTGTGAAAGAGGCCTCAGCTCTCTACTCAACATCCAATAGGACACCCAGGGGGTGTGTTGTCTCTTCTCCACCTGGAGAGCAGCATGCGATGGGCTGCCTGGGTTGGCTTCACTCCCTCTTCCAAGCCCATACTGTGCCCACACTGACAAATGTGATGCACATTTTCCTTCGAGTGAGTTCTCTCCCCAGAGTGCTGCAGCTCCCACGGCATCAAGTATGAGCACCACAGATTCTACCACTATTCACGGAGGCTCCATTCCCGCATACGTCAGCTGGTGAATTATGCCCGTTTTGTAGATGAGGAAGCTGGGGCTTGTGGAACCTCAGTGGCTTATTCAGACTCACACAGCTGCCCTGTGGTGGTGCCAGGATTGGAGGCCAGGTCTATCTAACATCCTAGTCTAGTACTTTCTCTTCTCTCTAACCTGAGCTCATGGCTGCGTCCAGGATAATTCTTTCAGTTCTGAGTGATAGTAAATCAACAATGCATCTTCACACATAGACGTACCCCTTAGGGGGTCGTGTAATTACAAGCCCAGGGTGGTGCTGGTTTCAGGCATGGCTGGAGTCAGCATGCTCGCTGGATTCAGCCTCTGCCCCATTTCCTCGGGGCTGACCTCATGCTCTCCCATCATGGGCAGCAGGTTTGTTGTTCTCATTACAACAGCAACAGGGAGATTCTCTTCTTGGTTTCTGCACTGTCCTGAGGGTCATTCTGGATCCCAGCCTAGGTCACATGCTTATCCCTGAACCAGTCACCATGCCATAGTGCTGAAGTTCATTGATGGGACCAGATGACTCCTTCCTCTAGGGAGCTGGGGGCCATGGATGGAGGTAGGGATGAAATTACATCGAGTACAGGGAGCAGTTATGAAGGTAGGACAGTAGTCTTCTCTTGGCTCCCCACCCTGAGTCCTCAAGTTCTGGCTGGGGTGCTGCTCAGATGGGTGTTCCCCTGCCCCACCAGCATCTCTTTGCTGATGCTTTTTCCCTGCTCCTGCTGTTTGCCCTTCCCACATGAATCCCTCATACTGCTTTGGCCTATTTCACACCTCCTTGGACTGAGGAAGGCTTCCTGGCTACCAGGCCCCAGAGGCTTCCTTCCTTGAGGTCCTGTGATCTGTTTCTCCATTTTTCCTTATTTGGTACCCCATTGAGGAAAGAAATCTGTTTGGTACCTTGGACAGTTTTCAAGAAAAGTGATTATGTTCAAGTTGGAATAAATGTGCAGAATTCATATCTCAGTGCTATTTGGGCTTTTGGTGAATAGTTGGTGAAAATCACTGCAGCAAAGGATGGAGGCAAAGACTATGTAGGAGTGGGAACAAAAATGATCATGGGATCTTAATAGACCAGTGATGAATATGACTGAACATAGTGATATCCCGAGAAGTCAAGCATGTACTTCCTAGCTCCCCAAGTGGGATTAAAACAAACAGGGCCTTTTGGGCTGGAAAGTTGTCCTTATGCTCTGTTCCTGGTCAGTTAGAATCTTCTTAGAGACTAGTCCTCAGTTGGGCTACTATCCATGAAAATGTGTATTAATTCCCAGCGTTTGACTCAACCTAATTATTTTACAGATTAGGAATCTGAGATTGAATTCATTCCCCAGGAATCGGGCAGTGGATTAATGGCACAGCCAGAAGTGGAAATCCTATTTGGTGCCCTTCCCAATCTCTGTGGTTGTCCAGGGAGCCCAGCAAGATGCTTAAGGCCAGAGAATGCCTCTTTCAGGCTGGCTTAGGGACTCCGGGCTGTCCCCAGCCAGGATGCTGAAGGTGACGGAAAGGGTCTGATGGTGCTTTCTAGGAGACTGGTCAGCATAGTCTTGGCACATGTGGATAGTGAGCCAGTGCCTGGACACCTGGATGGGCCTGATGATACCTCTCAAGTTTGGAAGTTTCTAGAGAGGAAGATGCCATGCCACTGCTTTCTGTACTGCAGGAGAATAGAACTATGAGGGTGACAGAGGCTGGGGTGGGCCACGCAGGGTGACTGCTGGATCCTGTCTCTGGAGGCATTAGAGGAGGATGTCTGGGTGGCTCAGAGAGGAGCTGCCTGAGGCTGGCAGGTTGGGGCTCTCGCTCCCCTGGCTCATACTCTGGGACGTACCTACTGTCCCCATCCTCCTCTCCGTCGATGAAATATTGCTGTACAAATTTGCTATTTTTCAGACATGATTTGAATAAATGGAAAACTCTCATATGGAGTGTGCTATTTATAAGAGATACTAGTTAAGGAATAAAATTCTGTGAAACACACAATTATTTAGCGTCTTTGTTTAGCAACACTCTTCTAATTAACCACCACCAGCATCTATTGAGACGCTGGGCAAGTACACCAGGCTCTATGCTTGTTTCAAAGGGGGAAAAAAATTAGTTCGTGCTCTTAACCCAAATCCCGAGTGAGCCTCCTCTGAGTCTTTCTTTGGGGTGGGTGTCTTTCTTTGTCCTGGGGCATGGGGACTTTTTCATCTCCCCTAGGTGCCTCTCAGCAGCTGCCTCTCTGGTGGGCTTTTAGAACCTCATGGATCTGAGATGGTTCCCTCAATATTGCTGTCCTCCCCTGCACAACTTCCCCTTCAGTGCTTCTTAGATAGAACTCCTTTCCATTTACCTTTTTTTTTTTTTTTTAAGATTTTATTTATTTGACAGACAGAGATCACAAGTAGGCAGAGAGGCAGGCAGAGAGAGAGGAAGGGAAGCAAGGCTCCCTGCTGAGCAGAGAGCCCGATGCGGGACCGGATCCCAGGACCCTGAGATCATGACCCGAGCCGAAGGCAGAGGCTTTAACCCACTGAGCCAACCAGGTGCCCTTCAATTTACCTTTTTAAAAAAAACTTCTAATTTTGAAATAATTTCAGAACTACAGTAAAGTTTTAAGAGTAGTATAAAGAACTCCATTATACCCTTATTATAGGTTGAGTTTTATCTCTATCCCCCTTCCTCCCACCATACCTTCCCCCACCCCATACCTCGAAAAGGGACGTTATTTGGAAGTAGTGTCATTGCAGATTTATTAAATTAAGATGAGGTCATACTGGAGTAGAGTAGATCCCCTAATTCAGTATGACGGGTGTCCATACAAAAAGGACAGATTTGGACCATTTGCACACACAGGGAGAATACCATGAGAACACGAAGGCGGAGGTCGGGGTGATGCACCAGCAAGCCCAGGGATGTCAAGGACTGCCAGAAAACTAGCGGAAGCTAGAGGAGAGCCCTGGAACAGATTCTTCCTAGTCCCAGAAGGAACCAGCCCTACAGATGCCTTGACCTTAGACTCCTAGTCTCCAGAACTATTGAAAGATACAACTCCATTGTGAAAGCCCCCCCCCGCCCCACCGGCATGCGGGACTTTGTTATAGCAGCCCCAGCGAACTCATACAGCCCTTCGCTCAGATTCCTCAGCCGCGAATGTTTTAACACTTCCTCCCCTGCACACACACAGGCACACACACACACACATAGTTGTTTTTTGAACTGTTTGAAAGTTGCCTGTACAATGCTTGTTCACTCCTAAATACTTCAGTGTTTGTTTCCTAAAAGCAAGGAAATTCTCTTACATAATCATAGTTACAAGGATCAAAAACAGGGATTTAGCCCTGATACAATATTATGGCAGTACTATTTCAAAGGTATAGACCTCATACTTTGCTAATTTTTCTATAAATGCTAAAGGAAAAAAAATTCATTTTGTCTTTTTTTTTTTTTAAAGATTTAATTCATCTATTTGGCAGAGAGAGAGAGATAGTGAGAGAAGGAACACAAGGAGGGGGAGAAGCAAGCCTCCTGTGGATCAGGGAGCCTGATGTGGGGCTTCATCCCAGGACCCTGGGATCATGACCTGAGCCGAAGGCAGAGGCTTAACCGACTGAGCCACCTGGGCACCCCTTCATTTTTTTTTTTTTTTTCAAATGCTGTCAGTTGCTCAGATTTATGCCTTCATTTGGTTTGTTCCACGTGTGGATGATGCCTTTCATGTCCTTTTTCCCTCCGGGAGTTTTGGATTGCCCCTTCCCTCCTTCCTTCCTTTTTGTAATATATGCCAATATCATATCCCCAGGTTCACCCTATAATAAGTTTCCCCCAAAGTGTTTCCAAACACTCTATCACAGTATGGAACTGAGACTGCACCCCCTCATTTTCCAGAGACTTATCTCCTGGAGTTCTTTACCCCCTGTTCCAGTCTGGGCTGGTTTTCTGTAGGGCTGCTGCACAGCACCCCCTCTCCCTGCAGGACTTCTCAGCTCTGATCTCATGCGTGGGTTGATCCACTCTCTTCGTCCTGGGCCCTTGTCTTTCTCTTTCATGATTGACACCCTTGTTCAAGTGCAGCACAACCTCAAGTAGCCTCTAAGAGAGGGTGCATAGAAGGTAGACTTGGCATTGGCAGCATGAACATGGGAGCTGGACGCCAGGATGGGCCCCATGACTCTGCTTTTGCTTTCCTGTTCTGTGTGGGGAGAGCTCCTTTGCTTCATCCAGCAACCATCATTTGAAAGATATGTATATTTTGACAATAATTTTCTAAGCTTTATAAGATCACTGTCTGTATTTCCTGTGTGTGTGTGTGTGTGTGTGTGTCTGGTGTTCTGTTCTTGCTGCTTGCATCCAATGCCTTGTTTTTATCTGAAGGTACCAATTAGAGAATTTTTAAATGGGGGTGGGGGTTGGAGGGGTGGAGAAGTGCCGAGAGAAACTATTTCTTGAATTGACCATTTTTCCTGTTTGTCTGTCTTTTGTGTTGTGGGGCTCCTCAGAGATCTAGTGAACATTTAAGAATCGAGGAGAGAAGAACACCACAGCCCTTCTCTAGATTGTTTCTTAACTGTAACTCTCTCTGTGTTCTTGCCGATGACTTTTTCCATCCTGCTTCGAAGGAACCACTTGTCTTTGGGCTTTCATAGAGGAATTTAATGAAGTCTTCTCCCTATTCATTCTCTCTATGGCTCTGGGTTTCTGCTCCCCACCCCCCACCCCCACACACTTAAAGGAGGAGAAGAAGATCCTGTGTGTTCAGCCTACTGTTTTCTGAAGGCTGTGGTTTCTTAAGACTGTGGTCTGTTAAACATGCAGACTCACTAGCTACCATTGGTCCTATTCCTCAGTGTGAAGGGATCCCTTTTGCACAATGGGTATTGGTGCAGATGGGCTGGGAAAGGGTGGAGAAGGTAGAGAAGGTGGAGAATGGTAGAGAAGGTGCCTTCTTCACAGAAGGCCCTTCCCATCCTGAGGCCTCAGGACTTGGGGTTTAGATACTTAGCATTGGCTCACATGTCACTCCATCCTTTTCTGAAGTGGACAGTGATTTCCTACTCTCAGATAAACTGTTATGGCACCCTTAGCCCAACTAGAGAATTGCTCTTAAACCCTTCTAGAATAAAGAAATTTCAGAGTGTTCTCTAGGGAGGAGATGAATCATTCAGAGGACACCTCATAGGCATAATTGAGATCCAGTGCCCTTTCCAGGCAAATTGCTTCCCAGCGCTCTGAAAACACTTATAGGCATGGCCTCCAATCTTCTCCAGAGCTTGGGAGAGCAGCTGGAAGACCAGGGGTGGTCCCACAGGGTTCCAAAATCTAACAAGGGAGCTATGGCTTATTGAGCTGGAGCCCTGATCCCACAATCCTGGACTGGCTCGCTGAGCCCATAGCTAGGCAGATTTATGTGCCTTCCCATCCCTTCCTGACCTCACTTTTTCCAGGTTTACAGACTGGCTCATGGCCCTCCTAAGCAAGCAATGCATGTCTGCTTCTGGTCTGTTCTTCCCCTCTGATGTTTCTTCCTTCTTTCCCAGCATCTTTTTTTTTTTTTTTATTAAAGATTTTGTTTATTTATTTGACAGAAAGAGATCACAAGTGGACAGAGAGGCAGACAGAGAGATGGGGGGAAGCAGGCTCCCCGCCAAGCAGAAAGCCCGATGCGGGGCTCGATTTCAGGATTCCAGGATCATGACCCGAGCTGAAGGCAGGGGCCTTAACCCACTGAGCCACCCAGGTGCCCCCTTTCCCAGCATCTTCAATGAAGTTACCACAAGCTGCCTCCACTTCCTTGAGGACATGTTTTCCTATGGGCTGGGGTCAGTTTGACTCTTTATCGCCTTGCTTTCCTAAAGGTTGCCTCTATACAAATGGAGAATTACCTTCTACCTTCTCTGACTTCAGGCCATTGTGGCTTGGCCCAGTGTTCCTCCCCCCAGTTTTATATGATTTATTGGCTCCCCCATCCCCTGTTACAAAGGAGACATGTGCTTCTGAGCTTCCCTTATTTAACAATGTGGAGATTCCATGTCCAGTCCGTGGACATTCCATGTCCATGTCCAGATTCCATGTCCAGAACAGGGCTGAAAAGAAATCTGGGACAAGTCACGAGACAGCTGAACTTCCAGATCCTCAGATGAAGTGTCTGAGTCATCATACCTCCTCCAAAATTTGCCATATTAACTGGGGACACTCTTCTGTCCCCTAGATCCTGCCATCTGAGCATCACTTCCATGATTCCCCCTAAACCCTATTACCATCAGGGCTAGCGTACACTCTTCTGTCCCCTAGATCCTGCCATCTGAGCATCACTTCCATGATTCCCCCTAAACCCTATTACCATCAGGGCTAGCGTACACATGATAGCTGTCTTTAAGTCAGTCCACTGAAATCTTGAATAAATCTATTTCAAAAAGAAAACTTGAGGGGCGCCTGGGTGGCTCAGTGGGTTAAGCCGCTGCCTTTGGCTCAGGTCATGATCTCAGGGTCCTGGGATCGAGTCCCGCA